>NC_062520.1:29301390-29421390 GCF_022655615.1 Tachysurus fulvidraco
TATTCACAAATTTATTCAATTCTTTCTTTTTCTTCTTACAAATTTTGAAATTGTACATATTTATCCAGTTCTTCCATATTGCTGTTACAAATATGTTGAAAAATCGTCTATGTGTAAATATTGGCACCCTTATGTAAGTAAACTTCAAATGATCTGCAGTGCAGTCTCTTCACCTTAATACCCTTCAGTGGTGAAAATATATACTGCAGTAATGGTGGTGTTCATGTCTCCATCAGTTGCTCGTGTGAAAGTGGAAGTAAGTAAATAAATAATCCAACAGCTGCTTTCTTCTCACTCTACAGACGTCACGAGATGCGAAGGGTGACAGCGAGCGGAAGTGCGATCTCATTATCGGCAACCAAATGATGGATTGAGATGCATAATGCATGGAAGAAAGATATGAGGATGGGGAAAAAAACAATATGCCTCCTGCAGAAACGTGACATGATGCAGAGAAAGAGACGAATTGTAGTAATAAGCGGGGAGCGTGTGGAAAGTTAAAACATACGCTTCGTTAATTAGTGATCTCTCAAATTCAGTTAAAATCCAAGTTAAAAAAACTCACAATACTGCACGTTGTGGGCGTGGCCTCTTATTTTTCAACTCTTTTGTTTCACAGACGTTCCACCACGTTAAACGTAACTCTAAATGGATAAAAATGTAATCAACTTCAGGATAGGAAGAGTAACTCAGATGCTTTATATAAATAAAAAATAGAATGAAAAAAAAATGAAAGGGTAATGATGCATCATGTGCTTATTCTCTGTCCATCCATTTTTCATTCCTCTCTCTGAGACAGACAACGTGTAATTTACTGCAGTGCTGGAATGAGGTGTAATGTGCTATTGAACTCTCAATGGGAATAATGTAGCATAAATAATAAAAAGGACTCTTCGTCATTCAGCTGCAGGGTCGTTTACTCAATACAGCAAGGTTAAAAGTGTCGTTTGTGTCTGGACATTTATCAGAGCTCTCGCTCGGTCAGTGTGCAGCGTCGCGGCCGCTAATCCGAGCAAAGGAGTTGAGCTGGAGAGGGATAAGGCTGTGATTTAATTTCATCATGACGCTGATGTGCTTCACTCCATAAGTGGAAGTCATGAGTTTTCATTTCAGGACTTTGTGGTAATCTGTACACAGGTTCAGGAACTAAAGGGTTTACGGGGACCAAATGTCCTCAGGAGACGTGTCAGGTGCATTTCTTGTGGGCCAGATGTTTGTGATAATTTATTTATATCACAATTTAATGGTTTTAAGGGGAAAATGTGGTACAGTTTTCTTAAATATAGAATTATCCATTACATCTCTTTCTGTCAGACACACACACACGCACACATGTTCTGCAAATGAGGGGTTTACAGAGACCCCATGAGACTCATCAGGTGTTATTCTCTTGGACCAGATGTTTGCAATAATTTATTTACATTACACTTTCATGACTTATGGGAAGTTAAAAAAACATCCATTACATGTTTACATCCATGTACAGGTTTACAGGGACCAAATGTCCTCATGGGTCATGTGAGGTCATCTTGATTGGATCCTCATGCTCACAATAATTTATTTACATGACATTTTAATCTGATGACCTCTATTTATGGAGTATGTAAAATCTGACACAAAGTTACACATGTGCGAGTGCGAGAGGTGGGGTTTAAGCATCAACAGGGAGATTGTGAGATCATTACAACAGGGAGATTGTCAGTGACAAATTGCTGTGGTGTAAGAGGAATAAAACACTTTATTACCCTTCTATTGAAAAGATTATCAAAAGAATTGTAAAGTTTAATTAAACTATTAATTGTCTTAGTTATTATTTATATAATATTATTAAAGTTAATAAATATATAATTTATATATATATTTATAGTTAATAATAAATATATAATTTATATATATATATTTATTAAGTTTATTAATATTATAAATAATATAACGGACTTATATATAGTTTATTTTTACAGTTCATTGGTTTCTCTCCTCCTTCTGTTGACCACAGATTGTCTTTGAAAACCGAAGGCAGGTGAATGGAAGGATTAAGGAAGAGGAGGTAAATAGGAATGGAGGCAGGTGCAGAGCGAGACATGAGCCCAGAGCTATAATTTGACAGTTGAAATGCCCGACGCCTGCTGCCTAGGAAACGGCATCTCTCTCTCTCTCTCTCTCTCTCTCTCTCTCTCTCTCTCTCTCTCTCTCTCTCTCTCTCTCTCTCTCTCTCTCTCTCTCTCTCTCTTTCTTTCTCTCCCCCCTCTCTATCTCTTATTCTAAGGGGAATAAAGCCCTTACTGTCCCCCACCCTACCCAAAACCTATTCAGCAAATGACAAAAAAGGAAGAGCGAGAGTAATGGAAAGAGGTAGAAAATCACAGACTCTCAGAGAGGGAGAGAGAGGGAGGGAGAGAGAGAGAGAGAGAGAGAGAGAGAGAGAGAGAGAGAGAGAGAGAGAGAGAGGAGGAAGAAGAGGAAAATAACATGGTTCGAGTAAAGATTTAAAAATAGCATCTTCACCGATAGTAATGATAAACAGCACCAAAAAGAAGAGAAAATCCAGGAATTAGTGTCTAGTCATTTGTTCAATTTGTCCTTTTCTGTATTCATGTACTAAATCTTGTCATCTTAAACACAATTTGGTAAAAGGTGAATGGAAAAAAGATTGACTATTGAATCATTAAACGACAATGAGGTGAAAATATAGTGTTGCGATTTTAAACTAAACCACAAGATGGCAGCAAATCCCACAAGGCACTTTGAGCTTTGTGCATCGTAAGATAAGCAAAAAACCGTGTGTGTGCGTGTGTGCGTGTGTGTGTGTGTGTGTGTGTGTGTGTGTGTGCGCGTGTGCGTGTGTGTGTGTGTGTTATTTAAACTGTAAATGCTAGCTCGTCATTAGCAAGGATGAGAAATCACTGTAAATGCTTTAAAACACTGAAGTCAGGTATGTACGTGAGGAGTGTAGCTCTGTTTGTCCTGCATCACGAAGGAACTTTATTTGTTGACGTCTAGCTACGAACAGAGGAAAGTAGCTAGACGTCAACAAACAAAGTTCCTTCGTCATTAAATCATCATTACTATGATAAACATCTTTATTGTCAGGAACAATACAGATCAGTGAGTGGTCATTAGGTTAAAATGGTTACGAGTGATTGGTTGTTGGTAGCAATAAAGATCAGTGACTGGTGGTATGTCAAGTGAACCTGCTTTCTCAGCTCTCGAGCCCCTCATAAGGGTAGTGTGGTTTGGAGTTCTTAATTTACACACTTTTTCTTTAATTCCACGGTTTCTGCCATATTCTTCCTCCACTGACTTTATTGCACATATGGATTCAATTCATTTGTGTAAATGAATAAGGGCTAGTTTACACCTTTAAGCAGTCAATGAGGTTTTAAACACACACACACACACACACACACACACACACACACACACACACACACACACACACAGCTAATGAAGTCAGCCATCATGGTGGTGTGATAATGCGTTTATTATCATGCTGCACACGCTCACCGGTACCTTCCTGAAGGTGACCTTTACAGCACTGTAACTATAGAAACGAAGAGAGAGAGAGAGAGAGAGAGAGAGAGAGAGAGAGAGCAGCTCCTGTAGTGTAAACACAACTGCAATCAGAGCCTTATCAGAGATTCAACAGCGCAGCACTCAGCCATGAATATTCTCAATAATTAGAATAAAAAGAATAAAAGCCCTGGCGGAGGACAGGATTGTGTTTCACCTCAGTGTTTAAAGTAAAGACTTTTCAAAGTTTTCATCACTGCTCTTCATCCAACAACTCATTACCACTTCAAACCCTCATTACAGCACAGGTGGTGGAAGATAGCTTTTTGGATAGACGTCCTGGATGCTAGTTAGCACAATGCTAGGCTGGACTGGGCTCATTGGGCTATGCTGTAGCTACATACAAATAATCTCATCTCAATTTTACACACACACACACACACACACACACACACACACACACACACACACACACACACACACACACACACACACACAAACACACACTCCTTCCTGCTATCTCACTTTATTACACTTAACAGTGTGTAATCTGATTGTTACCAGAGATCATTTAAGAGAATGCTGCTAGCTCCCTGCTAACCAGTGACCTTTGATCTGTAAAACAGCTAAGAACATTAACTCCACAAGTGTGTATGTGTGTATGTGTGTTTACAGAGAAAAAAAATAGCAAGTAAACAAATCATTAACTGGTTCCTAAGGCTGAGTTGTGTGTGTGTGTGTGTGTGTGTGTGTGTGTGTGTGTGTGTGTGTGTGTGTGTGTGTGTGTGTGTGTGCAAAGAACAGCTTGACTGAAAGAGAAATCTTGTACATTTTGTGAGAAACTTTTACATATCAAGGAAATGTGTTAAAATTCTAATCATTATCCAGTATGTGTTTGTTTATTCACTTGTTTCTCTACTTGATTATTTATCTGTTTGTTTATTTATCTGTCTGTCTGTTTATTTATGTATCTATCTGTTGATTTATGTATTTTTCTGTCTGTCTCTCTGTTTATTCACCCATCTGTCTCTTTCTTGTTTATATGTCTATTTATTTATCTGTATGCCTGTTTACCCATCTCTCTGTCTGTTTGATTATCTGTCTGTCTTTATGATAATCGTTCTGTTTATCTGTCTGTCCCTCTGTTTGTCTGTCTGTCTCTCAATATGAAGTAAAAACAAACACAGCAGTGAAGCAGCAGGAGGCTGAAAGTCTGGCGTCTCAATCACACCAAACTCCATCTGGACATCACACACACACACACACACACACACACACACACACACACACACACACACACACACACACACACACACACACACAAACAGCCAGGTGTGACTCACGCAGCTGACTCACTGCTGTATCTCGGTGATATTTACAGCTCATGCACATACACACACACACACACACACACACACACACACACACACACACACACACACACACACACACACACACACACACACACCATCTACACTTCCTGTGTAACATCCAGTGAAGCTGCAGAGGTGTGTGTGTGTGTGTGTGTGTGTGTGTGTGTGTGTGTGTGTGAAGCACAAGGACACTGTCTTCTTTTAATTACTGTAGCATTTACACTGGAGTTGCTAATATTGCGGTGCAGGCAATGCGAAAACTCTAACGCACTGCTGTACTAGTGTGAATGTTATTTTATAGTACAATACACTGGGTAGACAAAAAAATTAACTGCTGATTTTATAGCAAAAATACAGCAACATGAATTATGTGTTTACTGGGAAACAATAGTTATTGTGGCATGTGCAAAAATTTGGACACCCTACTTCTACACCCTGTTTAGCATTTTGCTAATTTGCTCTGGTCAGATGCTAATTGCATTTCACAGGCTCTGTGCTTGTAATTCTCTCACTGACAATAAAATCTCTCATTAGAATAAATCAATGAGGATTCTAATCGACTCTAATCTAATAGTAAGCTCTTAGATCTTATCTCCCCCAGAGTGATAATTTAGTAAATTAGCGTTTTTTTGTTTGGTTGTTTTTTCCTTCACATTTTAGCAACAACACGTCGATCAGTCAGAGTGAGCTGGGCTTTTCTGATACATTTATTTTTCTTTCTTTAAATCTTTCTTTTCTAATCATTTTTATCTTTTGTTTTAGTTTTTGTAAACCCCTGTGCTTTATTTATATAAACCACTCCAAATGAAAATGTTATTAAGATTTAAAGCAGCATTATATAAGCGGTTGGAGTCTTGCGCATGCGCAGTGGAGTCAGTGCGTGTCTGAACGCGCTCCTGCAGGAGATGCTGAGCTCAGAGTGATGGGAGACAGCAGGAGGACAAACATCCGGATAGCACAGGTACAGGACTTTTTTCGTTTGTTTTTTTTACACAATTATATTCAGATATCATTAAATCCTCAGACATCTGTTGCTCTCGACGCAGTGGGGTGATTATATTTTTATTATTAGTGTTTATTATTAGGTTATCAGTGTTTATGGTGCAGAAAGCGTCAAGTATGTAAGCATCTAAAATTAAAAAACGACAGCTTTTTATTTACAACGCGTTATTTCGTCGCTAACTATAATTATAAACGTTTATAAAATATAGAAGTGACACAGAAATTAAAAAAAATAAAAAAGGAAGTGGTCACGTTTTGCACATTAAGGCGTCGATTATTATCCTTTATATACATAATTGTCAAGCCGGTCAGATAATGTTAACGGATTAAAAGAATCTCAACAAATAGGTCACCTTTGCTTTCTGATCTCTAAACTAGAAAGCAGAGGAGAAACGGATGTGATGGAGGCGAGGAGCGTGACGTCACGTGCGATGATATTAAAACCGCTTTGTTTTTTTAAGGAAGAAAATTTTCAATGAAGATGCTTAAAGCCTTAGGTGCTGTGCAAAAATTAACACGGAATAATATGATTTTTTTTTTTAATTTGCCATTTTTTCCTTCGTGTCCTAGTCAACAGACAGCACTTGCTGTTGCCAAGACAACGATAAGCTTGCGTGATGACGCAGTGCGTCCTGGCGCGCGCGCGTGCGCCACGTGTCTGAAACCAAAGTGCAACAGGAAAAAAATATATGGTGTTATAATACATATATATATGGTATCATATTTGTCACTTGTTTATATATATTTTGGGACGCTTGTTGTTTGGAGCATTTTTTAGTCCTGATCAGACAGAGAAAGCTTAGGAGTAGCAGAGAATTTGACAAAAGCAAGAGAAAATATGACTAAAATTTGACTTGAATTGAATTTGAAAATTTTGACATCACGTTTAATTTGTACGTTTAATCACCGCAACAATTTGTACGGAAATGTACAGGATTTGACTGTACAGTAATTACATATCGATTTAACATCCACAAACAGTTCTGTAAACAGGATATGAATATTTTCATAAATTGCATTATTGCATAAAATGCCTAAAATCTCAGTTGCTAACATTGTTACGTCACACCTCTAGCTGCTGACAGACTGAGCTGAGCTTTGTGTTAATATCTCTGGTCATTGACTCAATTATTAATAAGTAAACTTTATCACACTCCTTTGTAATTAATTAGTAGCTTTGGCTGACAACTTAAAATTGAGCTAGCTTTAAGTTTATAGTGAAGTAAGGACCATCTAGCTTCAGCTGATTAGCAATTAGTAGCTTCAGTGTATCTAGCAAGGTGATTTGGCTAACAGTGTTACAAGTAGTCCAGATTTTATCCAACTTTTAATTATTTAATGTGATTGACAAGCTTTTCTGACTGTAAGGTAAATGTGATGTGTAGATTATAGTGTGCAGTAATTCTAATTCATTTTAATTTACTTGAACACATTATTATTCACTGTGCATCAACAAGCACAATATGTTTTAGCTAGACGGGGATAAAAATAACGTGCATAAAGATTTCACAGTGTGACAGCATTATTAACGGCGTTATACGCAAAACGACACCAATACATCACAAAGGTTCAAATAGCAAGACACACGTTACATGCGTCATTTGTTCCTCCTGGAGGAGAAATGGCTCACGGGGACCTGAAAATAACACATCATGCAGCCTCCAAGCCAGAAGACACACACACACACACACACACACACACACACACACACACACACACATTATCATCATCATCATCATCCAGGCATGATTTAATTACACCATTATACAGGAAGCTCGTTGTGTTCTCTCTGCTCATGTCCTCCTCTGAATCTAATTTAGTAATGTTCCTATCATGAAGATTTTTCATCACTGTAAAGTAAAGGCTCTGAGAGAGAGAGAGTTCTCTTTTTACCCTAAATGTTTTCCCTGTGGAATGGAATGGGACAGGCTTCTAGTCAGGAGAACAGACAGCACCTAAAACGCTGTGTAACTAAGAAAAGAAGGTTCCTCATGGTTTATTCAATGCGGAGGTTTGTAAATGTAAACACTTTGTTCTTCCTCCAGAGGGACAAA
Source organism: Tachysurus fulvidraco (assembly GCF_022655615.1). Taxonomy (NCBI): domain Eukaryota; kingdom Metazoa; phylum Chordata; class Actinopteri; order Siluriformes; family Bagridae; genus Tachysurus; species Tachysurus fulvidraco. The sequence goes on from NC_062520.1 coordinate 29,309,330, forward strand.
CAACAAATATGTTTTTCATGGATCTTATTATTCTAAATCAGGGGTATTCAATTAAAATTCAAAGAGGTCCAGTTACTAAAATTTCCTCCCAGCAAAGGTCCGAATCTTATATTGTCACTTAAAATAGTGTACCCTCATGTTAATAAGATCAATAAAGCACACACATTTCTATATCATTTATTGTTAAATTTCAAGTGTTTTCAAAGTCTGAACTTGTACAGTATGGCACTTGAATGGAAAACAACCCTGTAGTTGTCTTTACTACATGTCAAGTAACAGACAACAGACACTGAATTCCTTCTGAATAAAATAAATAAAAAGTGCAAACACAGCTTTGTGCAGCCTGAACTTAGGGCCTATATTTCAAGTAATGTAAAACATTCAGAATCTTTTGAATTAAAATAAAAGTGCTTTTAATCTTTAAGAACAAAATGAAACAAAAGACTTTTTTAAACATTAACTACATTAATAACACAGGAACCTTAGGCAAAAGAACATTTCTAGTAAAATAGAACAGGGCAGAATTTACTGAATAAAAGAAAAGTGCAGAGCTTTGAGCAGCTCCCTTTTTCCTCTCTCCTTTCCACCTCTCCTTACTCCCTTTCCATCTTCCGTTCCTAGTGAGAGACATGGACATGTAACTGTCACGAAGTGACACGGTGAGACAAAGGCGAGTGAGGATCCAAATGAAGTTTAAAGGTTTTTACTAAACAAAACACAAACAAACAGGCAGGCAACGCGGAACAAACAGGAAACGGGAACATGGACATGCACACACCAACACCAAAAACGACCAACAACATTGAAGTGAACAGACAGAGTATATATGGAGAACGAGAACCAATCACAAAACAGAGACAGACAAGGACTAAGACAAAACACCTGGGGAAGAGAATGAATGTAATTAGTGTCCATGGTAACAGATAGGTGGGCGGGGTCAACAATTAACATCAGGGAGAGACGGCAGACAGAAACAAGGGGAAAACACAGACAGACACATTACAGAGCCCCCCCCCTACGAGCGGCTTCCAGACGCTCCCAAGTCCACAAAACCCAGTTCAGGCGGGTGGCGCGAAGGCGCAACCAGGGTGGGAGGGCGGGTCGGGTTCGTATAGTGGTGGCGCCCGCCGAGCAGGAGGCCGGGGTTGCGCCGGCAGAGCCGGAGGCCAGGGCGGCGCCGGCAGAGCCGGAGGCCAGGGCGGCGCCGGCAGAGCAGGAGGCCAGGGCGGCGCCGGCAGAGCAGGAGGCCAGGGCGGCGCCGGCAGAGCAGGAGGCCAGGGCGGCGCCGGCAGAGCAGGAGGCCAGGGCGGCGCCGGCAGAACAGGAGGCCAGGGTGGTGCCGGAGGCAGAGCCAGAGACCAGAGCAGAACTGGAGACCAGGGTGGTGCTGGAGGCGGAGCCAGAGACCAGAGCAGGACCGGGGACCAGGGTGGTGCTGGAGGCGGAGCCAGAGACCGGAACGGAGTTGGCAGCCAGGGTGGTGCTTTGGGCCTATGAACAGGGACAGGAGGTAGAAGGGCGGCAAGTCCAGCGAAGCAAAACACAGGAAAACAGAAACATGCATAGGTTCAGGCCAGGCAGAGAGTTCAGGTAGTTTGGGTGTCATGATGTCGACCGCGTCCTCTGACTCAGTCATTTCGGTCGACCCGGCCGATTCGGCTGGTTCCGTCAGCTCGGCCGGTTCCGTCGACCCGGTCGGTTCGGCAGGTTCCGTCGACCCGGTCGGTTCGGCAGGTTCCGTCGACCCGGTCGGTTCCGTCGACCCGGACGGTTCGGCAGGTTCCTTCGGCCCGGTCGGTTCCGTCGACCCGGACGGTTCGGCAGGTTCCTTCGGCCCGGTCGGTTCCGTCGACCCGGACGGTTCGGCAGGTTCCTTCGACCCGGCAGGTTCCTTCGACCCGGTCGGTTCCGTCGACCCGGTCGGTTCGGCAGGTTCCATCGACCCGGTCGGTTCTGTAGGTTCCATCGACCCGGTCGGTTCCGTCGACCCGGTCGGTTCGGCAGGTTCCATCGACCCGGTCGGTTCGGCAGGTTCCATCGACCCGGTCGGTTCCGTCGACCCGGTCGGTTCCGTCGACCCGGTCGGTTCCATCGACCCGGCAGGTTCCGCCGACCCGGTCAGTTCCGTCGACCCGGTTGGTTCGGCAGGTTCCGTCGACCCGGTCGGTTCCGTCGACCCGGCAGGTTCCGTCGACCCGGTCAGTTCCGTCGACCCGGTCGGTTCGGCAGGTTCCGTCGACCCGGTCGGTTCCGTCGACCCGGTCGGTTCGGCAGGTTCCATCGACCCGGTCGGTTCCGGCGACACGGCTGGTTCCGGCAACCCGGCTGGTCCAGCTGGCGGCTTAGGGATGCCGGCCGCCCGAGCCGACCTCATCGGGGTATCCGCCAGTTTGGAGACCAGCCGGTTAGCACGGACCTCAGCTGAGATCGCCGGTACGGTAGCCATGGGAACTGGCTCAATCACTGATGTGCACGAGACTGGTCTGGGCGGAGGCACTGTGGAGCATTCGGGCGTCCGTGGCTGATTCCACTCTGTGGCCCACGGATCCCGATGCTTGCTGCCTCCCCCCAAAAAATACTTACGGCCGGCTTCCGTCTCTACAGTGTTCACGCTCAGCGTGGACCCGTCCAGGAGCAACGCCAAGTTGACGAACTCCGAGAATGTCTTTATTTCTCTGGTAGACGGCATCAAATACCGCAGGATCTCCCTTAGTCCGTGCTTAAAAATGTCTTTGAGCGCCTTCTCATCGAAATTGACCTCGCTGCACAGGTCCAAGAATACCTCCGTGTACTCCTCAACTGGGGCGTCCTCCTGACGTAGGCAAAACAGGAGTTCTGCTGGATCCATTGGAGGTTGGTCGTTCTGTCACGATGTGACACGGTGAGACAAAGACGAGTGAGGATCCAAATGCAGTTTAGAGGTTTTTACTAAACAAAACACAAACAAACGGGCAGGCAACGCGGAACAAACAGGAAACGGGAACATGGACATGCACACACCAACACCAAAAACGACCAACAACATTGAAGTGAACAGACAGAGTATATATGGAGAACGAGAACCAATCACAAAACAGAGACAGACAAGGACTAAGACAAAACACCTGGGGAAGAGAATGAATGTAATTAGTGTCCATGGTAACAGATAGGTGGGCGGGGTCAACAATTAACATCAGGGAGAGACGGCAGACAGAAACAAGGGGAAAACACAGACAGACACATTACAGTAACTGTCCTGCCAGCGGTTTGAATCTTAATTGTCCTGCCAGCGTAATTAGGTGCATTACTGCCACCTTCTGCTCTGGAGTATGGAACAGAAACAATATGTTTTTGGCTTGGTTTTTGATGACACTCCTGTCGTAATAACTAGATTAACAGCGCATGAACGAAAAATGTATCTTTTTATTAATATTAAAGAGCTTATATTAGATTATAATAAGGAGATGCTTAATATGATAATATTAGAATTTTAACGGGTCCGGGCAGACCGGTCACTCGGTCCGGATCCAGACCGCGGTCCGCCATTTGGTGATGCCCATTCTAAATGTTGCTTTTTCTTCGCAAATTGGTGGACGTTCGAGTAAGTTCTGGTAAGAACATCAGCTGCATGTGAATTTTTCTAGGCTTCTTTATGTAAGCTTTAATGGATGAAACAAACTCTACTGGTTCTAGATTTAATCTGATTAATTCTTCTTCTGAAGTGACTCAGAGACTCGACAAGATTAAATGAAGACTATAATCTCCTGACTAACAGAAAAGGTCCTGAAGAGTTCTTCAGAGATTTTAAGGATGGTATCCTGGGAACCCTTTCTGAAGAAGAGTCTTTCTAAAAGAAGAACTTTTCTTGAAGGGGAACCTTTTCTGATGGAGAATCCTCCTTTTAATACTCGGGCATGTTGTTACTTTTAGAAAATGTTACAATGAGACGATCAAATGTGTGTTAAAAATATTGGAAGTAAAATATTACTCCACCCTGTAGTGGAGTCTGTTATCAGTCAGTGCTGGTTGCTAAGCAACATAAAGGTTGAAAAAGCAAAACTACTTTATAGACAGATTTTTATGGCTGTGATTTACATCCCAGTGCAGATCAGATCTTAGACTCCAAACTATTCTATCTATAATAAGGCTTTCTCCGTCCTCTGATTCTGACCCAGGATGAGTGTGTGAAGAAGGGACGAGAATGTAATCCGAGCTTCATCTGACCTTCTAAAATTGAATCACCTTCTAAACTGCTGATTCGTTTCTGCTGCTGTTCTGGGGACAGAAACCCCAAGTGCTGAATCAGACCTGAGTTTCTGAGCCAATTTGCAGACACAAGCTTTACTTCTGTCCTACGAGACAATAATGAAACACTTCCGTTACGTCGTTCTTCTATCGGGTCTCTCAGGTTTCTCATGTGAGAAATAAAGTCACCATCAGTGTCCTTTAATATGACATTTCCCACAAGACATTGCTCTTACTAAACTGTATAAACTAAAGTGTGACATGTTTTAAAAAAAATCACTTTTGACCTTCTCACTCTCTCACATACTGTCTCACTTTCATACTGTTTCACTCATACATACTGTCTCATTCTCACATTATGTCTAATTCTCACATACTCTCTCACTCTTACATAATGTCTCATTCTCACATTATGTCTAATTCTCACATACCATCTCGTTCTTACATACTGTCTCACTCTTACATACTGGTCTCACTATCTCACATACGGTCTCACTATCTCACATACGGTCTCACTCTCACATACTGTCTCACATACTGTCTCACTCTCACATACTGTCCCATTTTCTCTATCTCTCATACTATCTTACTATCTCACATACTGTCTCTCTCATATTGTCTCATTCTCACTTAGATTAGATTAGATTCAACTTTACTGTCATTACACATGTACAAGTACAAGGCAACGAAATGCAGTTACAAGGCAACGAAATGCAGTTGCTGTCTCACTCTCACATGCTATCTCATATACTATCTCACATACTGTCTCATTTTCATATACTGTTTCATTCTCACATACTGTGTCTTTTCACATACTGTCTGACTTGTGTGTTGTGTGTGCATGTGTGTGTTTCGGGTGTCAGATGTGAAGATGGCATCTTGCCCGGAGTTGTGTGGCTCGGAGTATGGTGACGGAGGGCCTCAGCGCTACGGCGTTCGCTCCTACCTGCACCAGTTCTACGAGGACTGCACCTCCTCCATCTGGGAGCGTCACAATGACGAGTTCCAGGCACAGAGATCGCCCAGCCGGTGGAGCTCTGTCCTCTGGAAGGTCTCGCCACATCCTCAAATTTCATTTGGTGATCCTCACTTCAGCTTCACCTCTATTGCTTGTTAATTTAGTTGTTCTAACTTTGGACTTTGGATGATAAATTTAGTTACAGACATTTAGTTACATTTTCAGGGTTTTGTTTGAAGCCTTTCGAAGGTGTGTTGATCTTTGGGTTTTCATTTTGGTGCTTTTAATTTTAAGAGTTAAAGTGTTTTTTCTAGCTAATTCAGGCTTTTATCTTCTTACTTTGGGTTAAAGCTTCAAGTTCCAACTTTTTTTTTAGCTACTGACTTTAATCAGTTACCATCTGATTTAAAGTATCAGGTCCTTATGTTCTAGCTTCTCAGCTTTAGCAGTTTCTTTAGGTTCTTTATCTTCACAGGACTTTGGAAGCTAATTTCTAAATGAGTTTTCTGATTTTAACATGGAAACTGCTCTGGGATTCAAGATTTGAACTTTTTAACTGTTTTTTATAAATGTTTTATGGTCAGCCTTTGAGTTATCGTTTTGTTTTCCCTTTTTTTGGCAGCTTTTGTTTGGGATTTTTGGGGAACTCTGGGATTTTACCTTAATTCATATATTTTTAGCTTATAAGAGCTTAACTTTACTTTAAGAAGAATCTTAAGATCTACAGTTTTTGTGTGTGTGCATCTCAGGTGTGTGTGGCAGTCGGAGTGGTGATCTTGGTCTCAGGTCTTTCGGTGCTGCTGGTGGGTTATGCTACGCCCCCACGTCTGGAGGCGTTCGGAGAGGACGAACTGCTGTTCGTAGATGGCCGTGCTGTGCGCTTTAACCGTGCCCTGGACGCCTGCAAACTGGGCGGAGCTGTGCTCTTCTGCGTGGGCGGAGCCGGCGTGGCAGCTGGTCTCATATTGTTGGCTGCCTGCGGGCAGGGTGGAGCTAAAGATGAGCTCCACCGCCAACGGCGCTTCAAAGAGCGACTAGCAGAGATCCAGGCGTCTGTTCCTAACTCAGGAGATGCCAAAGTTCCTGTCACACTGTCCAAAGTCCAGAACATCCAACCTGGCGCTGAACCCTGACCTCCCGAACATTTTATTATTATACAACACATCAACATGATATCTTAGTAGAACAGCACACATTACAGCTGAAGAATGCTTCACCAATCACAGTTCAGGAAAAAAACACAAAGTGATGCAACCAGTTGGTCAGCCTGGTTCTGTGTAGTGCTGAAAGATCGCGCTGAACTCAAATAAATCTGATTTAATCTAAGCTCAACTATGACTCATAAATCTAAGCTATGACTCATTTTGTTATTGAGATATGCTGCATATTTAAGCTAAGCATATACTAACAAAAAAGATCGAATTAGCTTAGCAAAAGAATCCATTAGCAGCCGCTAAATGTTGCTGTTAGATGCAGGAGTTATATTTTTCTGTTAAATGGAAAACTCTGACCATCTTAATGATGCTAATGTAGTATTTATGCTGAGAAAATATACGAGATTTTTTGCATAATTAAACCATGATGATTATTAAATCTATTTTACAGCAGTTTAATTCTGCTATTAATTTCATGACACGTTAAAATGTAGTGTGTTCCTACTAGCAAGCGACAAAGGGACTTCTACACTATATAAATACTGAACTGTAGGACAGGCCACACCCACAACTGACAAACTACAAACGACTTCTTGCTTGATAGTGTGAACATTTGGTCTAGGTTATATAACTGTAGCTAACAATCCTAATAATGTCATTCATTGCTTTTGTAGCGATGACTTTTCAAGTCGCTTTTATTTTGTTTTGAGATGACATCATTGTCATTATCACTACCCACTGAACTAGCTATATAACTGTACAATTATTTCTGCCTTCTGAACAACAAATCCTCAACGTATCGTCCGATAAGAACCAGTTTCTCCAAACATGTTATAACAGAATATTTGTTATATAAGTCTATAAAAAATATAGTTAAAAATGTCTGGCATTTTCTGTGTACACAACCAAATTTCTGAAAAAATCTGAATTTTAAGTTTTGCTCATGAAGCAACAAAGAACCTTCAGAAGTCTGTTTAAAGTCTGTTCTTGGATATGGACATTTTGTGTGTCGTCATGTGCCTTTTTTTTTTGTCACAGTTTTGTTTTGGAATGTGTCGAGTGTTGTACTGCGGACATCTCTTGTGTTTTTGATGTTTTCCACATTTCAAGTTTTCTCCCAACAATGCTTCAAATTTGTAATTTCGTATCTGTTTTGACTGACAGGAAAAAAAAATAAATCGTATTTATTCTAATTGGGGAAAAATTATTTTGGACAACAATTGTGAAATTCCTTTGCGACTTATTTTGAATTATTTGTTTTTACCTTCTCATGTACAACAGTGTCACAGAGTGGAACAGACAAGCCGGGTTTGTCGGACGGTTTCTGTTCGGAATGTACCATATTGGTAAACACAATAAAAGCCAGGTCTCAAATCTGCATTTGCTCTTCCTTCTTCTTCCACAAAGAATGAAAATTTTAACAAAATTGTAAAAAAAAAAAAAAAAAAATTAGATAAATATATAAATAAGTGCCATAATTACTGCACATGGTACATGAAGGTATCATTGAGCTTTCATGGAAACAACCATCTATTTTACCCACAAACAGCTCCCTGTTTAACTCTAAATGTGTATTTGCTGAGTGAAAAAACGCTTTTTGCTGCGTATTAATAAAAGCTTGTAGCTTCAGGACATCCTTCATGTCATTAAGCACAATTTAATTTAACTTCTTAATCATTTCATCGCTCATTAAATTTCAGAGCCATCATAACATTTTTTTATACAAGAATACAAAATTGAAATTTTCAGATTAGAAAAAAATTCAGACTTCCGCAACTGCAAATCCATAACTACATCTTTATTATTGTTTCTTTTATGCATTAATTCTCTTTATTCAGGATAATAAACAGATCTACACAGAAAAATGAAGCACCACACAAAATACACCTCTGTAAATATCCGATTTTAAACGTGTGTAAAATAATGCATCGTTTTTTTTCATCATCTCTCTCACCATGTTCTCTCACCAAGATGTAACTAAAACTGAAATTTATTATAAATAATTTAAATATTACTCTGTCCATTTTGGAATTCTCATTTACATATATGGAGTCAAAGACACACCTACTGTAGTCTTAAGAAAGTTGGAGTTATAATCCAAGTATAATCTGTGTTCATTTGAATGTCATATGCAAATATGTTCATTTGACTTCATAAGGACTTCCCCCACTGTCACCATTAAAAAAGAAATAAAATATTTATTTTACTTTCTTACTCTAAATTTAATTGTATAGTCTGGTGACATCACCGTTACTAGTTTTCCCGTCTCAGCCTTCCTCTCGTTCTTCTACTGCTGCCGTGTCTCCCGCTTCCTCTCCACTAACTGTCTTTCCTGCGGGTTCCTCTTTATGTGGTTAAGCTTTGTCTTCTCCTGCTGCCTCTGACACAGCTTCTGCCTCTACTTCTGACTCCTCTTTCGCTTCAGCTGCTTCTTCCTGTTCCACTGCCACTTCTGCTTCCTCTGCTGCTGCTTCTTCCTCTTCAGCTGCTGCCTCTTCCTCCCCAGCTGCCGCCTCTTCCTCCCCAGCTGCTGCTTCTTCCTCCCCAGCTGCTGCTTCTTCCTCTTCAGCTACTTCCTCTTCCTCCCCAGCTGCTGCCTCCTCCTCCACAGCTGCTGCCTCTGCCTCATCAGCTGCTGCCTCTGCCTCTTCAGCTGCTGCCTCTTCCTCCGCATCTACTGCCTCTTCCTGTTCAGCTGCTGCCTCTTCCTGTTCAGCTTCTGCCTCTTCCTCCGCAGCTGCCTCTTCCTGTTCAGCTGCTGCCTCTTCCTCCCCAGCTGCTGCCTCTTCCTCCCCAGCTGCTGCCTCTTCCTCTCCAGCTCCTACGTCCTCACTGCCATATACCTGTGAGCAATTGAAGGTCATTGATCACCAGTTAAGTGTGATAAGTTTCCTAGCATGATGTTTTTTGATGCTGGTGTAGTGTGGGATGTGTGCTGATGCATTTCTGTAAAATGCTGTACAGCTTACAGCGAAGAGGAACATACAGTACTGTACAGCTCACAGCTAATAGGAATACACTGTACAGTTCATAGCCAATAGGACACTGTTCAGACTTTGTGTAAATGTTGGAGGTTTATGTTGCAGGTTTATTTTGTGATGTCAGCTGTGTAGTGAACTCAGACCTGCTCAGCTGCTGAATTCTCATCTTCCTCAGGCTCTTCTTTGCTCTCCACCTCCTTGCATTCAGGTTTAGCTTCTGCCTCGTCTGTTAAAGGACAGAATAAAGGAGAGAAAAATGAGGGATGGAGAAGAGTAGAAGTAGAGAACCTGTGGGTCGATATAATAGACACCACAGTCCTGTTGAACTCTGGCTTCAGATTGGTCAGAAGGTATTGACTGATTTAGTGAGATATGGTGACTGTCCAGTGGCAGGTATGTTAAGTCACTTATATATTTATTAACTGATCATTTCTGGTCTCAGATCTCCAGGGACTCCAACTCTTCAAGCCACACCCACTGCTTTAAGCCACACCCACACTCTTCGGAGCTAGTTCATCTGCTTGCTAATAAATCTCACCTGCTAGCTAATTAGCTCAGCTTGGTGGTTAGCATGTCAATCATTTTTGTTATTTTATCCAATTGTGTTAGTGTTTTACAGTTGTTGTTTTTATTGAGTTTAGTTTCTCGTTGAGTTTTTTGTTGTGTATCTTATTCAAAATGATACAGAATCCTTTTAGCTGTAAGAAACTAAAGGTCTTTGGTTTTACCTTAAGCAAGTCTTCTTTTTGTCTGTTGTCTTGCATATTCAAAATTCTAAGTCCTTTTATCTGAATTGAACCTTTCTGGTTTTGGCTTCAGCAAAATTCTTAATTATATCCTCCATGTTCGGGGTTCTTCTGACTCTTTGTTCAATAGAAATCATTGCTAAGCTATTGAGTCCTTCCTGGGAAGTTTTAATTTGCTTTAAAGTGGAGAAGCTTCTCTCTCCTGAGGCAACAGTGATCTGTGATGTCAACCGAAAGCACGCTTGGATAAGCGCTGCTTGGATAAGTGCGCTTCATGGTTAATTCTTTCTATGTGTCAGGGACGCACGTTAATAAATGATGTCAAAAGCAATCATTAAATGAGTTAACCGCTTGTGGCCACTCGCACAAATATTATGCTTTGATATTAACATTAGTCTTTTAATTAAAACAAGGTGTCTGCTTAAAATTTTGCTAATTTAATTATTAACAATAAATAAATGTATAGTAAACGTATAGGTATGAGTTGCTCTTCAATCAGAACAATTTTAAAATATCTGTAAAGAAGTTTAAAATCATTGGTCCTCAGAATATTTATATTATGTCACCATTTTTCTGCCTGCTGTGTTCAGCAAATAAGTCCCACTGTATGAGCTGTTACTATAGCAACCATAACTAGCAGTTGGTCTACTGATGAGTTGATGACACTTTGCTAACTTGCTCTATTAGCTAGCTAGCTAGCTTAGTAATTATCTAATAGGAGCCTGTAACAGGAAGTCATATTTACATGCCAAAACCAACAAATGTGCACAAAGATGTACACAAATGAGATCATTCCAGCACAAATGTACATAGCGACATGATAACAGTGGCACTTCCATATTTGCTGATTGGTTAGCATTAGCGAATAGCCAGACTTTTTCTGCGGTGTTTACTCAAGACTAGATGAACTTGTGCTTGGAACTTGTGAACATGTCAGTTCAGATTTTTTTTTTTTAATTATCTCTTCAAGATAAAAAAAAAAATCTTAATATATTTTGTATTTGTTGGAAAAATAAAACACTTAATCTGGCTGCAGTCATTTAATATTCAGTTGTGATGCCTTACATCCTTGAGAAATGTTTAGAAACATTTTTTTTTCTGAGTTTTAATAGATTAGATTTTAGGTGTTTTGTCTGAATGTCTCTCAGGTGAAACACTGAAAGCTTTAAAGAAGACATTAAAGAAGCAAATATCAAACGCATCTTAGCCATGTTCTGCCGCTGCTTTTCAGGGGTATTGATCAAGTTCTCAGCGGCGCTCGATCACGTTTTTCTCAATTTTCTTTCACAAACCCTCAGTCGACGCTTCTTGGTCGCTCTTAAGGTGTTTTATGAATGCAAAATAAAAAGGAAAGGGCTTAAAAGCATGTTCTGAAAGGCATTCTAAACAAGGTCAGTGTCAGTGATTGAGGCTGTACATATAAAGAGATGAGTTTTTATGAATAGATGAAGCACTCAACATCTCTGAAACAGCCACAATGGAAACTCAGTCTCGACTCCTGACGCCTTCCAATAAAACACTTTCAGCAAACTGATTAGCTCTTTTTAAACAGCTTTCTATTCACAACTCCTCGTTCCTCTGAAAGTTTCTGTACAGCGCGTCTCACTACTAGCCTTGGCTGAAAAAAACAATGGCTCAGTGAATAAAAGGCTTTTGTAAAATTCTACGAAAGGATTTAAACCACCGTCTGGGTCTCTAAGGTTTTATTTTTCTTCTCCGAAATGTTTCTGTTTCCTTTAAATTTATCTGCAGTTGATTATCACAAACACAACAGTGAGCTAAAGCAGCTGATGTTGCGCTAAGACCAACAAGTTGTGGAATAGCTCAATTTTTATTTTATTTATTGCTAATCCCAAAATATACCAAAAAGCAATGGAACAACCAACCTTAGACCAAAAAAATGAAAAACAAATCCTGATCGCTAAAGGGAACAGTGTGTCCCTTCAGAAAGAAGAAGAATTTCCTCAGAATACTGATTAAGTACTACACACAATAACATGCATTACAAGTCTAAATGGATTTGGATACGGAGGCCATTCATACTTTAATACTGATACGCTGCAATTGCAAGGCCAATATTGAACATTTTATGCTAAGTGTACAGAACTTTAACATTGAAGGCCCAGATGTAGATGAAGGCAAGGATTAATGGTATAATTATCATGTCAGGGTCAGGAACAGGATCAGTCCATGGAGTTGGTAGAGTCGATCATTTGGATTCGTTGCTTTAAAGCGTCATTGAAGATTTCTCGATTCAATACAAATTAGCATTCATTTGAATTTCATTCATTCATTCATATTCTACCGCTTATCCGAACTTCTCGGGTCACGGGGAGCCTGTGCCTATCCCAGGCGTCTTCAGGCATCGAGGCAGGATACACCCTGGACGGAGTGCCAACCCATCGCAGGGCACACACACACTCTCTTTCACTCACGCAATCACACACTACAGACAATTTTCCAGAGATGCCAATCAACCTACCATGCATGTCTTTGGACCGGGGGAGGAAACCGGAGTACCCGGAGGAAACCCCCGAGGCACGGGGAGAACATGCAAACTCCGCACACACAAGGCGGAGGCGGGAATCGAACCCTGACCCTGGAGGTGTGAGGCGAACGTGCTACCCACTAAGCCACCGTGCCCCCCATTCATTTGAATTTCATTTTGTAATTAGCAATTACAATTTTTTTTTCTGCTCTTGGTGAATGCAGCATTCAGATCTTCACTTGTTCCTCAAGGAGCTTGTATCGCAGGTTGCAGAAGTCAGTGTTGTAAGCTTCTCTTGTATCTTTTATATCAAAAAATGATGGTTGTGTGAGCTTGGTGTGTTTGCTGTAATGAGGTTTCAGCTGGTGGTGATGGGCAGCAGAGCTTTCCTTCTGCAGGGGTCACCATAAAGACTTGAAAAGACAGAGAAGCCTCCGTTATAGTGAACTCGAGCACCAGAAGTACAAAACCTCTATCAATTTGTCAATCTGTTAGTTCTACCATCATATTAGCTCCATTTTTTTATCCAGCTATCATCTGATTAGAAAGTCTTTCCAGCTTCCAGGGTCTGGTCTCTTCACAGAAGAACAAACTCTTTCACACAAAAGGGATCTGTTCTGCTCAGAGTGCTCAATGGGCTCCGGAGGCCCATTTGAACATTTTCACACCATTAGGAAAAGATTGTTCAAGGAGTATAACGAGTGTATGATAGCCATCATTGGGCCTCTCGCTCTCTCACACACACTCTTTCTTTCTCAACCCTCTAATCTTCGCTGCTCTTATCAGAGCGAGGCTGCTGCACCATGCAGTGTTTCCTCCTCATATCTTCCTCACCTCCTCCTTCCATCCCTAGCTCCCTCTTTGTATTTATTATCTCCTCTCTCTCTCGTGCACTCTCTCTCGCTCGCTCGCACACACGCGTGCGCACACACAATCATTCTATCTCTTTGGCTTCATTAACTGATGTAATTTGCCCTGCAGTCATTTTGTTGTTAGTTTGTTGCACACTGTGCCGTTTCCCCGTCAAAGATTTATCTTAAATTGCAAGCACATTATGTTCTAGGTGTGAAAACTTACTGCTTTATAATTAAGTCAAAGAAGAATATAGGAATTCATTAATAGGAGAGAATTTTTTTTTTTTGTACAGAAATCTGCTTTGGAAATTAAACCATCTGACACAAGATTACACTCATGGAGAGATCAATGAGTCTAAGATTAAAATATCTGCCATAATCCTTTTTAAACAGCATGTATTCGTCTGGAAAGCAATAACAATCAACCAATCTCCATGACCGACCACAAATAACCGACCAACCTCTGTGACCGACCCTCAAATAACCGACCAAACCTCCGTGACCAAACCTCAAATAACCAACCGACCAAACCTCCGTGACCGACCCTCAAATAGCTAACCGACCCTCAAATAACCACCTGATCGACCAAACCTCCGTGACTGACCTCAATTAAGAAACGAGTCTCCGACTCACCACAATAACCAACCAAATTTGATTGCTAACAATCAATGAATGAAGCCATTATAATGGAAATGAACAGTGCACTGGTGGAACAGATTAAATATCAACATGTCGAGAAGGCTTCGAATCAATCACTCGATCGGAAAGAAAGTGTAACTTCAAGTGATAATTTGTTATTTCGCTGTTTAGGGAAGAACACCAGTTCCCTAGAGATTGAGATGTTTATTTCATCACCATGGAGATTTAATACTTCGCCATCGGCCACCCAGGGTGTTAATGAACAACTGGATAACTGGCTTGTGTGTGTGGGGGGCTTTATAATGACGGAAGAAGTAGAGGGATGTTGTAATGCTCTTTACACCACTCCGAACTCGATGACCCTGTCTGCTCGACGGCGCTCGTGAAGCGATAGCGCCATCTCTGGGTCGGAACACGTCATAACACCAAACCACAACTGCATTACGTCATCGGTTGAGAAAAGATAAAGAGGCCAAGCGAGATATGTAGTGACAGGGTTATAGAGAAAGAGTAAGGAAGGATGCCAAGCATGATGGCATCCACACAGTGATGTCAGTCCTGGAATGATCTCAGTGTGCGTGTGCTTAAAAATAATTAGAGTGTGCAACCGTGTGGAAAAAGGTCACTGTGTAAATACAAGAAATGAAGGTTGTGTGTTTAATTCTGAGTAAAATGTGATTAGCATGAGGTCATCCTTTTGTTTTCTCTCTCTCTCCTCTCTCTCTCTCTCTCTCTCTCTCTCTCTCACACACACACACACACACACACACACACACACACACACACACACACACACACACACACACACACACACACACACAATTACTTTCTGCCTTCGAAGATTTTATACCAAATTTCAGACCTCAGTTGTAATGATGTAATGGAAGAGGTTATGTGGCAAGTATTAAAAAAATAATATGACTACTGGTAAACTTTCATTATAATTTCTGATATATTATCACAAATATGTTTTGCACTGAAAATAAGTGCTGTAAAAATAAGTGCTATAGCTATATTATAAGCTGCTAATTAATTTGAGCATGAAAAGACATTTTATTTATTGAAATCACATTTTTCAAGGGCTTATTTTTTAAGGCTTTGGTCTCTACCCTATTAGGGGCTGAGACTCATTTCCAGCTGAGGATTATGTAAAAAGTAACTACTGTAATAACTATTTGAAAATATTGCCATTGTCATATCTGATTGGCTGCCTGACGATCTTTGATAAACCATTCAACAGGTAAAGCAGAACAAATCGGCACAAAGCTACGCTGGTAAGGAAAAAGCTGCTTCAGTGTTCGTCATAAGTGTGTGGTACCATTATCCTGGGTGCTGAATGAGTTGGTCAGGTTGCTCCGCTTCTTGCGTATGGCCATGAGCCTGGCCTGGGAAATCTGTCGCATCAGAGATATAGCCGGGTCGGTGATCTTCACGTCGTCGATGTGATTCGAATTGCTCACTCCGTTAACTACCTGGTATAGAGTGAAAATAACGTGTAAGGGATTTCTTTGTGATTAACACTGACCTAGCTCCTCGTGCTAACATGTAAAGTGATGAAAGTATGAAATCTATATAGGCAGAAAGATGCTAGCATGTTCTGTTCTTCTTGCTAGCTGTTTAACTTGGACCATTGTGTAGGTTTTATAGTATTATACATTTACCCAAAAACCCTAGAGTTAAAGGTGCAGTTTGTGAAATTATTCTAATAGTTTATTCCATGTGAAAGTTAATGTTGAGGTTAGTGATAGACTAACTAGTAATTAAGAATAAGGCAAATTAGTTGCTGTAACTAGTGGTACTAAAGATTTATATTAGCCAGCTAGCTATGCTAACTGTAGCCAGGATTCAGTTTTTGAAGTTTAGCTGAGAATAGATGGCTAATTAGCGGTTACTTACTTCCCCGTTGTGTCTTGCGTATTTGTCAATGGGTGGAAGAGAAGCTGCTTTCGATCTGTAAGTGATTTGACACATGGGTTAATAGCAGTATTTGTGGTACATCGTTACCATCAAGTTAATGGCATGCAGAAGCGAAATGTTTTGCTGAAACGTTGTAATTAGCAGTGTAGCATACGTGTCTAAAAAACGTAAAGCAGGAATTATCCGGAAATGTCTTTTGTGAGAAAAGTGACCATTTGATCCGTTTCTAGTTGTGTTTCAAAAGTTAGTCCCTGTCATCATTGGAAGTTAGTAGGACACAGTGCTGTTATCATTTATGTTTCCAGTCTTACAGCTTGAATTCTGGCTGCTACAAACCGCTAGAACTGGAGACTTCTTCCATAAAGGTTAAATAAACATCTCCTTTAGGATATGTTCCAGTACAGGATTGCCTCACCTGATGTTCCTCCTCATGCCTACAGGTTTGGTGAAGAGCGTGTTGGCGTAAGGCAGACGTTTGAACTTGTCTCTGCCCACTGCCACGTAAAACTGCCCGTTTTCCAGATCTTTCCCGTCTGTTAAAGGAACTCCCTCCAGCGAACACAAACTGCAGAAGTGATCAAAAATGTTAAGCAGCTATTTTATTTAAACACGTCATTATTAAATGTCAACCGTATTAAAGCATCTGCTGCTTGTTAACTAGCTTCCTACTTATGCTAATAGAGTGCTAAGTGACAAGCTGCACTAGCAAAGATGAGAGTTGTTCGTTTAAAGTGAAGTTAGTAATTTTTACTAAATGGAGATGTGCGAGTGATATTCATAATGTTCTAAATTACATTACAGATTTACTCACAGTTTCAGGTCTCTGAGTGGGAGACATGCAGTTTTACAGGCTGTTTAATGACCCCGTGTCAACACGAGCTAACAGGTTAACATCCTGTTAGCTCACTACCTATTGATCATGGATGAGCAGGTGTTCAGGTGTCGAGGTGGTGTGGTGGTGTTCAGGTGTACCGATACCTGCGCACTCCACCCAGAATCCTCAGCCCCATTTTCTCTGTGATCATCTCCAGGATTCTATCATACTGATTGAATAGGCGGCTAGGAACCAGAAACCTCACAGCCGGATTCAGTATGTCACCATTAGCAACAATGCTGAGGACACACACATACACACAATACAATGAAAGAAACTGATGGAAAGTTGCTAGACTGGAACACACACACTCACACGGATATAAGTATGGGCAGACATATATTTCAACAGATGGTGTGATAGTCAGACTGAACTGGTGGTGGTGTTAGACTGAGGTGTTGATGCAATATCAGTGTCAAGTGGTAACGGATAACAGGAAAAAACTCACAATATTGCACATGGCTCTTTGATGGGCTTCAGAAACCGGGCTGAGACGATGATCCGGTTCGGCGGTGCTGCTTTCACCTGCCCACATAAAACACACGAGCAGTTTATCCTTATTAGAAGCTGTTACCTTTAAGTTTGGTATTAAAAGCAAACATTACTGACAACTTTATTTTACTCGCATTGTAACACAATCAGCTAAGACAAACTTTTCGACTCCTGATTCACACACTCTCGCTATTATGTGTTCTCTCTGCTTAAGCCTCTGTTGTCCTGTTCAGCATCAGTTCATAGCAACATGGTGAGAGGTGTGTGCGTCTGCGTCGAGGGAATAGACCCGCTTTACTCGGAAAGACAAGGACAGCATTTTAACTAGAATCATTAAGAGCTATCAGGGCGCTGATTCCACACGATACAGCTCGAGTTCTCCGGGTAATGATTAGGTGAGGGAAAAAAGTTTGTCCTAATCAAATCAAATGAAGTGAAAGTGTGTGATCATTAACACTGCTTAATATAAGTAAATGCTTGATTGTGTTCTCTGTTTCCTACAGCTGCATGTCCAAGTGTTTTTTTTGCCTCTTACGCCACACTGTCATGAAGACAACATAAAATGTTCGCTCGACACTGGAGACTCCTTCCATATAAACTAGGCTCTTAATAAATCTGTGTCCTGTTCAGTGTTAAGGTCATTACAGCTCGGCTAGCTGTAGGGTTTAACCCCTGTGAGACTGGTGGAACCTGGGAAATGACATTTATTTCCATACGAGAGCAGGTATGTGACTTTTGTCCTCACCAGCCCGTTGTTCTGTAGCATCTGTTTCTTCTTGCTTCTGATTTGCAAATAGCTGTGGAAGAAAAGCACCATTCCATGTGTTATAATACTATCAAATTTAAAAAAAAAAGTGTCAGTGTAAAAAAGTGTAATCACAATTTATGGAATTTAAAGTAAGGGGTTAAAACCAAGACGATCTGAATGATCTACTGAACAGGAAATCTAATATAGACTTAATCTTTTGTATGTATGTAGTAGTTTTCTGTTTAGATTGTAAATGTTTTACGCAGTTTGTTTATGGTTCTTTGTATCCGCGTTTTTCGGCGTCACTCACTCTAATTTCTTGAACTTCTCCTTGCCGGCCGCGACGTACTGCTCGCCGTGGCGCACGTGCTCGAGCGTTTCCACGCGGTGCCCGGCTCGTGGTGTGTAGATGCTGCGCACGGCACCGAATGGAGCGCGCACTCGCCCGGTCACCTCGCGCAGCAGAGTCTCGAAGTCGCAAACGCGCTTCTCGTGGATGAGCACGCGCCGTGCCTCCATGTGCGCGTCCCCGTTCTTGTACACGAAGATGCTCCGCACCGCCGGCTGCGCGCGGAAGCTGGGCTTCTCACAAGACATCTTTTAGTTTAAAACGTAGTGGTTTTTTTCACATCAAAAGTGTTGCAAAGTCGCGCGAACGCCATTGTCATCATCATCCAGTTTACTAAAGATGTTTCACTCATTTCATCATCAGCAGGTTAATATGATCATAAATATTTGGCAGTTAAAATAAAGTGGACAGGTTGCTGCGCCGCGCGCGCTGAAATGACGCCGGGCATCTCGGGAACGCCGAGGTTATATTGAACGGTTGCCTTGGAGACGTGCTGAACCACTCCGAGAGGTGGATCTGAAACACTGAGTACAGGGTACAAATGGAGAACAAGGTCCCGGGTTCCTCTCATACAACGGCACATTAGTCACCAGATTAAAATAATTATTTCTTAAATTAAAGACCAGCTGGCACTGGAGACTCCTTCCCTAAATGTTGCCTTCAAGCAAACTTCACCATATCATTGTTTTATCCCTTCACGTAGAGCATCAAGTCCCCTGTGAACAAGATGGCACTATAGAAACGATAACAGCATTCATATGAACCTGGGAGTTGAATCTCTGTGAAGACTGCTGTGTAATCGGCATCTTCTAGCCAGGCGGAATCCATAGTCCAGCAGCACTGTGCTGTGTTGTGTACGTCATCTTCTTTTACTTCACTTCTACATGATTTTTCGGTCGTTTAGGTGTGGTATTATAGATCATTGAGTTAATGGAGGCCTTCTAGCCGTGTTAATAGCATAGCTCTTGTGTATAAATGTGTGTTTTCCAGTGGTTCTGTTGCCTGGCAGAGGGGAGTTAATTGGACACACAGGGAATGTGGTCTGGAGTGAGAACCCACGTACATATTGCATGTTTGTTTATTGTGTTGCGTGACAACAGCAGAATAAAAGACATGCAACACATCATTACATTAGAGACAGTGTTTAGGACATGACACTGGGGCTGTGGGTTAGGTACAGAGAGAGAGGGTGTACATTCTACTAAAAGGTACACTCTCTCTCTCTCTCTCTCTCTCTCTCTCTCTCTCTCTCTCTCTCTCTCTCTCTCTCTCTCTCAAACGTCTCAGTATTTGACAGTCATATTTTCAAAAGAATTTTCACACATTAACACATGTTCAGCAAAATTCCATTCGCATGAGGTTAATATAATCAAATAATATAATCAAAATCATGATATAAACAATATAATGAGCATGATTAGCTGGGTTATACGTGTAGAAACACTATCAGGGTATAATTATGGTTCAGAATGAGTGGCAAAGCTGAGACTTTACACTGACCCAGATTCATGCTGCTGAACCGAGCTGGTTTCATGATCCATGTTCAGGCTGGTCTCTGATGGTTGTATAATACACAGTTACACCTGTGATGCTGCAGTGCTCAGCCTTCTGGGAAAACGTCTATCACCAGCATGTGTGTGCTGTACTGCGTGTACAGTGGAACAGGTACAAAGTGTTGACACACTAAGTTTCACAATTAGCTTTTGGTGAATTAAAAGCAACAATATACCGTACAATAGCATAGCATCACATCAGCATAATTTTGATTAACCGATATCTGTGATGAAGTGTTATTAGTGTGTCTTCCATTTTCCTATCATCAACACAACATCAGCTAGGAGTTGTACAGTAAGTCAAAGCAATTAAATATTTCTCTGCAGATAAACGTTGTTATAGCGAAACGGCTCGTACTGAAAGACCCGTGCAGCAGACACTACACACAAACAAATGTAATGTCGAATATAAATAAATAAATACAAGGATTAGTAGTAGCTACGGTGAAGTCATCTGTTACATTTCTGGAAGGAGTCTCCAGTGTCAGCACTTTGTATCATTCTGAAGTAAAGCTCTAATGTGCTGCTTTTATTTCTGAGGATCGGTTCAGAAATAAAACCCTTTTGTTTAACTTGAAGAATGGATTATCTTGACAGAGAACAGCTTATGAGTCAGAGAACAGCTCAAGGTTCTGATCGGTCACAACATGTTTTATTGTCTATGACCACTTTTATGAATGCGCTCATTAAGTTACAATAAGTTATTTTTATTACTTATTACTTATTACTTTTATTATTTTTATTTATTATTTTTATTTATTGCTTTTATAGTGACAGCTCATATTGTGCTTCTTATTATTCAGGAGTCTTCAGTTTCAGTACGCTTTCTCCTGTGGGACATTAATGTCCAGGCTAATGTTGCTAACAAGCAAGTAAACCTGTCTGACCTGAACTCCATGGTGTTTCACTGACCTGCCACAAGATGACACCATAACCCAAGAAAAGAAGCAATTAAGGAATGAATGAAGGATTTATTAGTTATTAACTGAATCATGGGACACTTTGGACTGAAGTTTGTACTTTGGACATAAAGGTAAGCTCGTGGTCGCTCTATTCGGACTGATTGAAGATTACGGTAACATCTGTGAATCTGGGATATAATTAATTATTAACCAATTAAGTAATTAATTAAAGCCGGACGCTGACCGTAAGCTAATAACCGAAGCTAACCATGTAGCTTGCTAGCTTGTAGCCATTAAGAGAATGTGAAGGCAACAGTGGAATAAAAGTGGGGGAAAAAAGATAATACTTTTCCTCAGAAGTGTCTGTAAACTAATACGAAAAGGCTCAATAATAATTAATAATAATAATTAAATAATGAATGAATTCATTTTGCATGCTAGCTAGTAGCACAATTATAATAAACGTTTGCAATGTAATTTAAAAATAAAATTAATAAAATCATTAATTTGATTACTTTTTTAAGTATAAAACAAATGTAGCTGTAAAGGTCAGGAATATAATTTTCCTTTTAAGCATGTATTAGCTTATTAGAAGGTTTTTAAGTCGTTTTTTATACAAATACCACAAAATAATGCCTCGTAATTCTGTCCACACAGCTGAGCAAATACACGTTTTTTTAATCACAATTTAATTAATTAACTTTAGTTAATTAGTTATTGCTTGCATAGCTAGGTAGGGTCATGATGCAAAGCTACTGGCTTTAAACCTTTTTTTTAATCATCTTGTATTCGAATGCTTGGTGTGTGTGATTGTATAATTGTGAGTGTGTGTTGAGTATTGTGTTGTGTTTATTAGTTTAAGTATTTATGCTGTATGTGATTCATGAGTAAACACACAGACTGATCATAATCGTTTGTCCCTTTTTGGTACTACAAGGCTGAAAATTGCGCCCAAGTGCTGTTGTGTAATAAGAGTTTACACTCCACTCTCATGTGGACTAAAGTGCTTTGTAATTGGGGCGCGGTGACAACACGGGCTGTGAACACACACTTCCTGAAAGGACAAGGTGCCATGATGGAGTCAGTGTGTACAGCCTTCAGGAACAACATGTCCATCCTAAACACACACAGAGAGATTATTTTCCTGTAGCAGCATTCACACACTTTCATTCCTTTTCTTCCTTCACTCTTTTTTCTGTCTAATCTCATTTGCTTTGAATTCGTTTTAAACATTAGCTTTATTATCTTTCTCATGCAGCAGGCAGCCTCCCAATGCACCATAAAGTAATTTGCTCTGCTCCAGTGGTAATTTGTCTTCACCCCGTCGTGCTCAGGTGCTGCCCGGGTGCAGATATCCGTTTCGGATACAACAATCCGTGCGCGGCCTCTTTGTAATCAGACGTTCGGATTCAGCAGCACGAGAACCATCACCAAACAATCAGGCAGCTATGAGGCCACTTCTGCCATCTGCTTTTCCCTTTTATTAAGTGCCGCACGTGCTGTTATGTAAGAGATGACGAGGCCGAGCGATGCCCGCCGACGCTCAGATTGGATATTGACGTGCCTGTAAGGAAAAGGGATTGGATTTATGTGTGTATGAGTAAACGTTATGACGATGCGAGCATCAGAAGCTCTTTTCGGTGCTGATCAAACCCTTTTTGATTCATCTGATGCTTACTGATTCAGGACAACGCCGTTTAACACGCATAGAATTTGACTTTTTTTTTCTTCTTCCCTTTGATCCCAGTTTGTTTCTGGTTTATTACTTGGGATAATGTCAGAACATTCGACAACGTAGAACATTTTATCTCTCACATGTTTGCGCAGATGTCCGCTTTATTGCTTTGTTATCAACGAAATTAGCATGACGATAAGCAGCCCCCGATTAGCACAGTGTTAGTTTTAGTTCCAATGGCTTTTGCTTCATCACAGGGGTCAAAGGTTGCTATAGCTACCTTACTTACTGTACCAGTAACCTTACTGAAAGGACACAGACGGACCTGTCACAGGAAGCAGGAAACGTGAGGGGAAGCGAACGCTGTGAAAAAATAGCTAGAATATGGTGTTTAATATTAAATGCGCTACTGAATTATTTCTCGAGGTGTATTTATTATTGTTTTAAATAAATCTTAAATTCTTCTATAAATTAAATATTTATATGAATTTTGTGCCTAAATAAATGCATACTAGCAAAATCATTATTAATATATATTAAAGAATTGAAAGCCACTTTATTGTATTTTCAGTAAAAAAAACAAAGAAATTGGCAATATACTGTTTGTGCAATCATAATTAATGGCACCCACAAGGCGGTGCGATGAATTTACTACATTTAGAATAACAGCAAACCATCAATCTCAGAACGTTTCTTTTCTGATTCTCTGTTGGATATCCGGAAAGATGCCGCGAGAAACCTACAACCTCTGGAGAAAGATCCAAACACCACATGCACAGAGGGGAAGGACGAGGATGAGGTAAGGGTGAGTAAGAGCAGTGAGTCGGGTGATCAGACGGAGGAGAGAAGCGGAGCAGTTGAAGCTTGTGTTCTTGGAAGATTTAGTCATAACTTCTCAGAACCACATCTAACTTCACTGAATGTCTATCTACAGAAACACGGTCATTGCAGGTGTAGAGCGGTAAAGTCAAAGGTGTTAGTCAACATTTAATTAAGACCATGGTGTCCAGTGCTTGGATGCTTTCAAAGACCTGAAATAACATCCGGAAATGTAAGTGTTTCCATTTCCACAAAAACAAAATCTAAGCGCTGAGTTCAGTTTGAAGCAGATGTGAAGTACATGTTTGTCATGTTGAGACAGATGTGTGAGTGAAGAACGTTTCAACTGGAAATGCCATAGGACAAGACACATGCAGTATTATTATTATTATTATTATTATTATTATTATTATTATTATTATTATTATTATTGAAATGGTCCGTAAGGCTCCACACATCCCACTGAGCCTCTGATCAGTTGAAAAGGAAAACAAACCACGCTCAGATCATTCCATTCACAGGTCTTTATTGAGATTTTATTAACAGCAGGTGATAAATTTCGCTTTAATACACGATGAGAGACAAACGTCTGTGTTCCTTTGATTGTTTTCAGTTTGTTTTTTTAATATTGTTAAAGAAACAATTCAGTCCACTGTGTCTTTGCACTTAAACGAACGAGTCACTGAAAAATCAGTAGCTAGAATGTGGTATTTGTTTAACCATAAACTATACAATTTAGTCAATGTCACGAGGCATTGTGTAACCACTCGCCTCATCGCGTCTTAATACGAGCCGCGCTAATACTGTATCTGCGAGAATGTAAGTGAACAGCGGAGCAAAGCTGACGCACAAATATGGCTTTAAGTGGATAAACCTGATCAACACGTCCTTGTTTTTTTATTGTTTCAAACACAAATAAGATGTACAGCTACCTCACTAGATAATATTCAACATTATTTGTTGCTAGGTTGTTAGTCAGTATACAGTTTTCCACACGTTAATCACATTGATCAATAAGGCTCAACTTTTACTCTAATCACAAAAGAATCTAGGAACAGTAAACAGTCCTCGTAACAGTCATCATAGTGAAACTACGGCCATGTCCCAAACGCTAGAGTCCACGCCTGCTTGCTCTAGTTGTTTCCTGTTAGCTGCTAGTGTTTGGGTTCAGCCTTAAAATGATTTAGATTTTTATTTTTTTTGGACAAAGTTAACCATGTTGTGATCAATACCTCGGCACTGCCACACTTTTAATTATCTTTTTTTTCTTTTTTTTTCACGTGAGGAAGAGAAGGACGAGACGTACGCTTGTTTGGCACACAGCGCCTCCTACAGAGCTGGAGGAGTTGACTTGTGTAAATACTTTGTGCCACGTTCACACCACCAGCCAGTGATGAAGCTAGAAACAAAACAGAAAACAAATGAGTAACATTTAGGCAGCTTTTAAAGTATTTGTTTGGTCAACGTGCAAAAGTTAGCATCCCGTAAGAAGAATATGGGGATTAAAAAATATGGGGGTTAATTACTGTATGATACAAAAAAGTTTATAAAAAAGAGCATAAGCTCCTTTTCTAAATGGTCTAAACTTTAATTCAACTTTTTGGGGATTAGACTTTAATTAAACCTTTACCCTGGACCATATATTAAAGTGTTTGTAGTACAAGCTTTAATTAGTATAAGGCTTACCAACATCAGAACTTTAATTAAACACCATTTAATTTTTATTATGGAAAATTATACATTCATTCTAATTTGTGTCAATAGCTTTATTTAATATTTTTTTCTTCAGTCATTCTTTTTTCTTTTTAAATAAGGAAAAAATGTCAACTATAGTTATTTTTTATAATGAAGAATATAAAATTTCACGTATTAAAAATTGTAATTAGCTTGTAAAATAGTTTTGGACTGAATCTCTCCTTTTAATATTTAGTGTTAATTTGCGTTGATGCATTACTATTCCCACAATTTCCTTTTTTCAGTAAAGTTTTTACTGATTTTAAAAGCCAAAGCAGTTTCTTCAGCTTAACAGTCTGATCCGAGCTGAGCGTACCGTGAACTGTCGCACCTCCCCGCGCTCCACCAGGTGGTGCTCCGTCTCCGGTGTGATGGCGTACGCCAGTTTCTACAAGCAGGATAAAAGAAATAGAAAACATGTGACTGTGAATCGGCTCCTTTCACATTTAACACAAAGGGATTTTGTCCCTTGTCCCTGTGATAGAAAACTAAGGAACCTTTATCATCAACAGAACACTTATAGAAGCCCTGAAGTACCCTTTAGAACCTCTCAGGAGTTTAGTGCTTAGCTGGAGGTACCTGCAAAACTCCTGCTTTCAGGATTGCAGTATAGACTTGGCTACCAAATAGCTTGTTATCTAGCAGGTTTGATGTGCTGTGGAAGAACCTGAGCTTGAACACATACAGTGCAGAAGCTTCCGGGCAGCCTGCAGAACTTGTAGATGGCGTAGAGGGGAACCATGATCATGGAGGAGATGGACAGGCACCAGCCGAGCATGTTGGCCCACATGGGGAACGAGTATGAGCCGTATTTCGGGGGGTTGAAGGTTGCGAAGCTCACCACCACCATAAACTGGATACAGGATGGGAAAACAAGATGCAACAGTTAATTTACAAATAGAAGTGTACTGTAAGTGCCATTTCAGCTCCTGACCAATCATATGGCCAACATTTTAACACGTCTCATTTCTCTCTTATGACTTATTTCTGTTAGTCGATAGGGTTTTGTGGAAAGCAAGGCTGAACCCATTTGTATTCCCACGGCACAAACGAATGGATTAGCCATGTACAGTAGCTACTGCATAATCTTTTTATTTATTTATTTATTTATTTATTTATTTATTTTCTTGCTTGCTAGTTAACTATGATCAGTATCTAATAGGTTTCATATTAATCATGCTGTCTGGGAAATGATAGCCATGTTTGTTGATTTAAAAGCTAGTTATTCTGGAGATAGCAAGTGTTAGCTAGCTTGTATGCAGGGTATGTGGTATGCAGGGTTGACCTATGGGCTTTGCCATGCTGAAGTTATGTTTGTTTTTACAATAGATGTTAGAAGCAATGATTTGGCAGCACTGGGATTTAAACTTTTGAGCAAAAGTCATTTAAATTTAAAAAATGAAGTCTCATGTACCAGCAGGAAACAGGGACTGACGAATTTCCAGCAGAGTCTCCAGTAAATTCCAGGGCGCTGCCCGATCATCTCCTGGATATCGTCACTGAAACGATCCACACCTGCGTATGTACACACACATGGTTAACACCAGCGTTCGACTTGTTCCCAAAGGAAGCATCACAATTTCTTCCCTTTCAGTGTAACATGGGTGGGGCTAAGATTCACCCTGACCAATCATATGCCCGATGTTGCTCATCACATTCTTCTTCTGATCCCATCTAATTTCTGATCCCATCTAATTTCTGATCCCATCTAATGAACAAAAACTGACAGCAAGTAAATGAAAGGCCTGAGAAAGCTGACCTTGTGATCTAACTTGGATTAAAATCTAATCTAGTGGTTTGTATGTGCTTATTATAATATTAGGCCACGCCCACAAGCTCAGTGTGATTGGAGATTGCAGCTGCTATTTGATACATTTCTGTCCATTTTCTTTTTTTGTTCTTTTGCTAAACCTTTGCTAAGTCACAGGCTGAACACGAAACGTTCTCTCTGTTGCCCATTTTGCCATTTCTACATGACCAAATGCTCTAATCAAAGAGTAAAGAGACATTCAGAGAGACGCTGTAGCATTAAATAGAGGCAGCATGTCAGTGACACGCGTTTCCTGCCGCAGGTCCCTGTCAGTGCCGATGCTCCTCAGGTGTGGCTCATTTTGCTTTCTCTGGAACTTTTTGGGTCACCAGTCTAGATCAGGGTTATTCTGCTATTGGTCTCTGATGAACCTGCTGGTCTTTTGAAGTTCAGGTCAGACGTTTTGCCTCGGGAAACGGTCAGAAAAGTTCAGCTTTCAGCAGGATTTACTAGTCAGTGGATTTCTTCTTCTTATTATTTTTTTATTTTTTAAGAAATTGATCTTCTTTATTTAAAAAGGAACCCAACTCCTCATCCAGTAAAGTTAAAGACAGAATTTAAAAAAGGGTGTGTGGATTAGGACACGCCCACAGTGGGCCGATTTGGGTTGTATGTCATGGAGTTGTTAGGGTGTGTGTGGATGGGTGGGTGGTTTGGGACACGTCCACACTAAACTAATAAAGACCACATTGTCTCAGATTCACATGAGGGTTACGTGATGTCCGATTCCAGCACCATATCAGAGTCTCAGCTGTGCCTAATGAAGTAAATATGAATCGGAACACAACCATCCTTTCACGCCTCTGATTGGCGGTAATGGAGAATCGGCTTCCCTGAACACACGCACGCACTCACCATAAAACCAGGCGATGCCGATAGCTTCAATCAGCACGCCGAAGAGGATCGATGTCCCTGCTGCAAAGTGGTCCAATAATGTGAACACGTAGATTCCTCCCTGTAAAGGAGGGAAGCGAGAGTCTTAACACACACATCAGAGACGGAATTCATGGCTTAATCGGATTCTGAAGTCTAGGCAAATTTCCACGTCTGTGTTTGAGTCTCACTCACATTGGTGACACAGAAGAGTGAGATGAGGAAGGTGGACACCACGATGAAGAGTGTGAACAGTTCTCTGTGTTTGTGCAGGAACTTGAATTCGTCTATGAGTCCCGTGATTACTGACTCCATCCCGCCCATCTGCAGCAGGTTATAACCACCATGAATTGAAAAACAAGCTGATTCCCACAACACGCCTCTCTGACCTTCATTATTATCCTGTGTTTTTTTTTAGTTCTAACTATAGATATAAAAAATAAAGTCATTATTAGAATGTTTTAGGTTACAGCGCTGTCGATGCCCAGCGTCAGCAGCATGATGAAGAAGATCACGGCCCAGACTGAGGAGCCCGGCAACGTTGCAATGGCTTCTGGGTAAATTATAAACACCAAACCAGGACCTGCAGGACACAAGATAAACATGTTATCATTATTAATGTCTCTCCATGTATAGGCCTGTTTCTCTCTCCATCCATCTGTCTCTGTCTGTTTAGCCATCAATCAGTCCATCTGTCTGTCCACAGGTTTGTCTTAATCCTTCTGTACGTATATCTATGTGCGTCCATCCATTCAGAGTCTCTATACATCCATCACTCCATTCATGCAAATATCAATCTATTCTTCCATCCATACTTCAAAGTATTGTCCATCCATCCATCCATCCATCCATCCATCCATCCATCCAAATGTCTGCTTGCTCCATCCATTCATCCATCTGTAGGTCTGTAGGTCTGTCACTAATGATGGCTATCTAGTCCGATCTCAGTAAATTTACTCGTCCTTACAGATCGCACAAGCTTACCGTCTGTAGCAACTTTATCAAGAGCCACGTTGTGTTTCTGCGACATGTAGCCCAGGAAGGAGAAGATGACAAAGCCAGAGAAGAAGCTGGTCAGTGAGTTGATAGAGCTGGTGATGATGGCGTCTCTGTGAAGACACCAGGTGATGAACAGGATCAGTGATTGCACTTGTGTGTAATAAGCAACTGACCTGTTAATGTCTGACAGGAAATCAGTATAAGTCATTGTATAGTCTTTGTGTACATGTTTGTGTGTGAGAGCAGGTTACATTGTGTGAGCAATATCAGTTTGTTTGTACAGTTTGTGTACAGTACAGTGTGAGACTCCTGTGTTTGTTTGTATACAGTGTTGCAGTGGGAATAAAGTGAGTATAAACTCTATATGTGTGTGTTAAATGAGAGCACTGTGGTTTGTGCGTGCACGGTGAGAACTGCATTGTGTACAGTGTGAGGTAGTGTGTGTGTGTGTGTGTGTGTGTGAGTACAGTGTGTGTACTGTATTTGAGGAAGGTGTGTGTGCACCTGTAGCATTTGTTGATAAACCTGTTGCTGGTGCAATTAAATTTGTGAGCACAGAGTGTACCTGTAGCAGTTGTTGGTGAATTTGTTGTAGCTGGAAAAGGCGATTAAAACGCCGAAGCCGACTCCTAAAGAAAAGCAGATTTGCGTCGCCGCCTCAATCCAGACCTACACACACACACAGAGACGGGCACACAAAGCGGCTGCAGTGCCATCATTAGGGATAATTGCAGGAACTCATTGAGCTCAGAGATGAAAGGAACTCGTTGAATGCAGGGTAATTTTGCAAATTGTCGCCGCTCGCTTGCGTCTAATCTAATTCTCAAACTGCGGCTTTGAGGCCGTTTGAGCGAGTGACCAACGAGACACGGTGAAATTTATCACAAACACCGACAACCATCCAGCGATTCACACTTCACCATCATACACCAGGAAAAGATACGGACTGGGACACCTTTACACTGCTTCAGCCTGTTTATCTGCCTGTTCCTCTCTCGATATCTGTCTGCTTAACCCTCCATTCTGTCTGATTAGTATGTACTGTGTAAGGCTGTGTTAATGAGAATAAAATGTGCAGTAAATTATTTGTGGTTAATTGTGTGTGTGTGTACCTGAGCATCACACAGACGTAGAAAGTCCACACTCAGGTAGGCTTTAATGCCGTCCATGGCTCCAGGCAGGGTCACACCTCGCAGCAGGAGAACTGTCAGAACCACGTAAGGCATGGTGGCAGTGATCCACACCACCTACACACACACAGGTGTTATTAATGTCCAGACCGGGTTGTTGTATATAATTTCTAAATCTTGTTTAAGTCTCTGCATTTTCTTTCTAGAGAATTCTCTCACCTTGCCTGAGGTCTTCACTCCCTTCCACAGACTGAAGTAAAGGACGACAATCACAACAGCAAGACAGGAAGTGAGCTGCCAGCGAGGCAGTCCGAGGTTATCGATCCCTGTGCTGTCCTGAAGGTGCAGCACACCACGTCTGCAGAAAAATCACCATGTTCAGATCATTATGTAATATTTAGAGGCTTCTCTGGATAACAGAGGGCCAATGTGCTAGCTTAGCAAACTTGACCTTACTTCCTTAGCAGTAGCTTTCGAATAAAAAGTCAAATTAATTATAATTTTCACTACCAAGATGGCTAAGAATCCTGCTGTGTAAATAAAACACAATCTACAAAATATAATGTCTATTATGAGCATCACGGATCACAGCACTGACGTTATTAGTTAAGCTAACTGTACATCTGGCTAATATTAGCTTAATATGTGTTTTTTTGTAGCCCATGTGCACTCACTCAAAGTACTCCAGAGCGGGGGTGGCTTTGTGCGAGTCATTCAGGAAGGTGGCGTTGAGGTCAGAGCAGTTTGCACTGTTCCACGTGTTGTTGCAGTTGACCCACGGCAGCTCAGAGGTGAATGACGAGAACAGGTAGAACAGCGCCCAGGCGATGATGACGTTATAGTAGAACCCCACGTACAGCGAGATGAGGATCACGGTGAAGCCGACACCTGAGGACAATGAACCATATACAATTTAATTACCCAGGTCTTTTGTTACTGCTATGGACTTCTAGATTATCTCACAGCCTCAGTCCAATATGCTAATTTGTTAATAAATCAGCAGATCCCTCAGGGCACAAACCAGGTGGAAAAAAATCCCGGAGGGAAAAAAACCCATCACCAAGACAGGGAGGAGGAACAGCGCACATGAAAAGTTTTACCATCATATGCATTTCTCCAAAATGCTTCAGCACTATGCCAAAATTGACTCCATTAAAAATGATTTCTTGAAAAAACGTAATAAATAAGGAAGATCCTTAACTTGACGAGAGGGTTAATATTAGGGCTTTTCTAGAGAACGTCTGTCTCTAAGGAGTTTTTCCTAGGAGACGACCTTCGCGTCATCTCTTTGTGTGCACATGTGCAATTTTCGGAGCATCGATCGCGAGGAAGTGAACGTGTTGATCAGCAGTAATTACAGTAATCTCTCGCCGAGTGGCAGGCGCACAGAAAACAGAGCTTGTCATTAAGATGTCTGTCTTTTCTCTGTCTTCCTCTCCCTTCTTCTGACAGCTTGGTTTGTTGGGAATCTAAATCTGAACACACACCTGTAGCTACACACACACACACACAGTCTGGATTAAATTACTGTAGTCTGAAGAAAAGCAGTAACATTCTCTGGTAAATACTGCTACTCAGTCTGACGCTAGTTCATCTACCATCATGGAGTAGCTTCATCTAGTTTGGAAAATATCCTGTGGGAGCTTTAGCTAGTCTGACTGACTCCATAACCACCTGAGGTCAATTTATTAAGCTAGCCATCCAAAGTCCTGTTGTTAGCTCAGCTAGCTTGACTAGCTTTGTGTACTAAATTGTTATCAGAGTAACATTCTTTGGTGCCTTTAGCTCGTATAAATTAACAACCCAAAAGACCTGCGCTAAATTTAGCTAGATAAAATAACACCCTTTTGTGTGTTTAAGTATCAGGAATGTCCCGTGGTAACCTCGGCTGGTTAGAGGAGCAACCAGTGGAAAGTTCAGTTTGAATAAAATCCTGTGATTAGAATCCGTTTCATAACCTCGTGTAGTAAATTTAGTAATCTGAAGCTTAACATTTTGTGTGGCTAATTAAGTATCATACTTTGGTATAGGCTTTGGATAGCTAGTCACAACATCCTGTTAGCATTAGTATCCCTAACTTTATGTAGTAAATGTAGCTAGCTTAGATTATGGAAAATATTAGTTGGAATAAATAAGTTTGAGGGAAGATTTGCTAGTAAGATTAGTTACAGATCATTCTGTGGTGATTTAGAATTTTAAGTTTGGCTATTTGGATTAGCATTCTGCTGAATAATAAACTTTAGTCTTAGCATCTTGTGCTAATTTTAGAATTTTCTGTTGGTATGTTAGTTAGCAGTTGAAACATTGACTTCTGCTTTAGCTTTTAAAAAGGTTGTAGCTCCAATTTCTGTCTAAAAGTACATTTTTTCTTCTTGCAAATGTATTACTTGGTGTTCTGAGGTGTAAGTTTCCTTTTCCGTACTGCAGGGATGGAGGATTTTCCAGTCATGCGTGTATGGCTGTTCGACACACCTGAGTAGAAGTTTTATGGAAACGAAGGTCACACATCTCGGGGATGCTGAAGCGTGTTGTGGTTCTCCTCCAGTGGACTAACGTGAACGCCACATGTTTTGAGACTAAAAGCCATTTTGACAGTCTCCTGTTTCAGGAATTTTAAAGGAGAGATAAACGGTACCTGTCTGAGTCTGATGGCTGTGTCCTGTCTGTTCCTTCATCCAGGATATGCGCTGCATGTCTAAGACAAGACGCTATAGCAGGTACGTATCTGTATTACATGTTCATATTGACATGATTTCATAAACTTTTAGCGTAGTTTGTTCGCTTGTTGTTTGCCTTAAAATCTCCACAAATCCTTAATTGGTACAAAATGGTAGTAATATATAGAATTTTCTTTAAATAACAACAGATGGGTGGGGGCACGGTGGCTTAATGCGTAGCACGTTCGCCTCACACCTCCAGGGTCGGGGTTCGATTCCCGCCTCCGCCTTGTGTGTGTGTAGTTTGCATGTTCTCCCCGTGCATCGGGGGTTTCCTCCGGGTACTCCGGTTTCCTCCCCGGTCCAAAGACCTGCATGGTAGGTTAATTGGCATCTCTGGAAAATTGTCCGTAGTGTGTGAGTGCGTGAGTGAATGAGAGTGTGTGTGTGCCCTGCGATGGGTTGGCACTCCGTCCAGGGTGTATCCTGCCTTGCTGCCCGATGACGCCTGAGATAGGCACAGGCTCCCCGTGACCCGAGGTAGTTTGGATAAAGCGGTAGAAAATGAATGAATGAATGAATGAACAACAGATGGTTTGAATATATGTTTTAAATAGTGGTATGGTTGCTAGGCAACTAAAGTATAGTCTAGAGTTGCACAAGCTAGCTAAGCATTGCCTGTACATTAAATTGTGCAAAATATGTTCGTGTTAACCTACATTCTCCGTGTTAGAATATATTCTAGAGTTTTTTGTTCACATCATCAGTCCCAAAATCCAGTTCAACAAACACTAACCTTCTTGAAATTGAGCTGGAGATTTTAAAGATTTTGCCCTTTAGGTTGTTCTGTTTATTTCCATCACCACTACAGTATTTGTGTTTGGAGTCTGACGGATAAATAAATGAGTCACTGAGCTTAAATAATACCTTTAAATATGGGACAGATCTTCCACACTCCTGCAGCTCCTTCACGGTTGTATTGTCCCAGCGCTAACTCCATATAGAAGAGCGGCATTCCGGCGATCACCATGAAGAACATGTAGGGGACGAGGAAGGCACCTCGTAGGGAAAGGGAGAAGGAAAGCTGTTACTGAGATCAAATTTGGGCTTAAGATTTAAAATGAAAAAAAAAAAAAGAATTGAAAAAGTCTAAATACAACTTTCTAAGCTGATTTAGCATAATGTTACATTTTCATTCAATGTCTGCATGACGTCTGGAGAAAAGAAAGAAAGGGTCTTCTGAGGTGGAGGAGCTGAGGAACTGCTAGTTAAAGTGGCACTTTAACACTTTTCTAGATGCCAATAAACACTAGGTTTTGTCCAGAATGTCTGATCTCCAAGCAGCTTCAGGTCTGGAACGTCGGTGTTCAGGCTCAAAATTGTCTCCAGTTCATTTGGAACTGATCTTTGCAGGTAATTGTGATAGAATCTAGCCGGAAGGAAATTCTACTAAATGTGACATTTTTCTGGTAATCTTTCTGTTTATTGAGTATTTATTAAATTTTGAGACTCTACCCCTTCTTACCTCCTCCATTCTTGTAGCACAGGTAAGGGAACCTCCAGACATTAGCGAGGTCCACGGCGAAGCCGATTACTGACAGAAGGAAGTCGATTTTCTTGGCCCAGGTTTCTCGCTCCTCTCCAGACGGATGAGTCTGGCCGGTCGGCGAAACCAGGGCGGAGGTGGTGAACTGAACGCCGTTCTGCTCCTTCACCAGGATCAGCTCCACCTCTTTGGGTCCCGTGGAGCCGGAGGGATTGGAGGGAGCAATGACTGAGGACATGAGTGTGGCCGGAGCTCTGCCTCTGAACATGGGGCTTTACTGAGGAAAGAGAGAATGCAGATGTAGGAAAGAGATCGAGGACGGGAGGGGAAGGAGGGGAGGAGCGAGACGGCCATGTCGAGGGTGCAAATCAGGAACATGCCTGATGTGACGGGCTGCCATGTTTGTTCACGCATCACAACCTGAGATTCCGAGTTATCGATCGACGCCTGACTCAAAAAGTTCCGAAATGTTACCGTCAATTAGAAATCAATCTAATAATTATAGATAATTAGGGGTCCTTGAAAAAAAAAAAAAAAAAAAAAAAAACACCATAAAAATGAAAAAAAGGGAGTAATATAAATTTTAAATTTTTTTATAAATAGATATCTAGAACTTCTAGGACAGTACGAAAATTGTGCTTCAATGGCACAAAGATGAGCTCAACAAAATTCAAATTAACCCGTCATAAAATCCATAGCAGTGGTGTTTATGACGTATAGAAACAAATGTGTATTAGCAAAGATCTTTTTAAAATAAAACCCCCCAAAAAATGTGGATGCATGGGAGGGAAAATGCAAATTGTTAAAAACATAAAATTTAAATCTATTTCCCAAATATGAATTTATTTATAAAATGAATAAATTGAGTGTTTTAGTGTCAAAACACCTGTTGAGTATCAAACACTCAACTATATATATATGTATATATATATATATATATATATATATATATATATATATATATATATATATATATATACATACACACTCAAACATTTTACTTCTTACCTTCAGCCGAGTTCAGAAGAGATGGTTTCAGAGAGGACGGAAAATGCGCAGAGCAAAAATAAATAAATAATCACTTGTCCATGTATAAATGGTGCACACTAAAACTGGCCATTTTTGTAAAACTAGAACTAAATTGTGGCTGAAGAAGAAGAATGGAAAAGCTGATATGGGGAAGATGGAGATTGTTAGATGTTTGAGGTCCAGCTGAGGGAGAGAGTGGGACCACTAGGAATATGAGAGACAACTGCCTTCCCACAATCCCTCCCCTTCTTTCTCTCTCGCTCGATCTGTCCCCCCACCATTCTCTCTCTCTCTCTCTCTCTTGTTTCATCTCCGAGGTGATCGCAGTACCTCCTGTTAAACTGAGATAATCAAAAAGTAAACATTAATGTGGACAGAAGATACTTAGTTTTGTTTTTTTTGTTTTTTATTTATTATTATTTTTTATTATTATTTTTTTGTTTTTTTTCTCGAAAATCTCTTCAAGAACCTTCAAGAGGTTTTTAATTTAATTTGGAGGTTTTGTTGCTCGTGAAACGTTTTGTATCAGTAGAAACGTTTCTGAACGACAAAAAAAAAACCCACATTAAATTATAATTAGAACTACTACACATTATGACCTTAAAATACAACGGCGAACAACACAAAAATTATGAAATTAAAGCTTTAACGCTTTAATTTCATAAAAACTTTAACGCATTTGTCAAAAACAAAAATATCACATTGGACTTAAAACTGCATGCTAACTTACTTTGTTTGATAAGTTGTATTTTTGCCAAAATTTTTAATTTATTTCTTTTTTTTTTCTTTTTTTAATTTAAAAAGATTAGACTTGAGTTTAAAACCTAAACATTAAATTAGCCTGTCTCAATTAACAAATATTCACTACAAGGAATTTACAAAAGTTGAATTTCTAATATTAAACCAGTGTCAGTCGACAGACTTTTTAAACTCGTATCGCAGCAGAATAAATCAGGGATCCGTTCAGCTTCAGTGAGGACTGTAGATGAGGCCACTCAATTACTTCTATTGCTAATTTATTTACCAAATAAGAAAAAAAAAGTTTATACTTAAAATGGAAAGTTTCATAATTTGTACATATGTTAATATCGGAATTTAAAAAAGTCTAACGAATTTACGATAAAAAGGTTACAAAAATAAAATGTTCAAACTGAAAGCTTGAATAATTTTACTATATTTTATCTCAATATATAGTAATTTATTCTCTATTCTTTTTTTTCAACAAAAGCCAAAACAAAAGCATTATATAAATATTTTTAATGAGGCTTTCACAACAAAACAACAAATAATTTACAATAAAAACAAACACAAACACAAAAATTACAATACATACAACAAAATGTATGCAATGACCAAAAAAAAAAAGTGATCCTGGTTATGATCAGAGCTCAGATATAAATAAGTATATTTTATATTATATGCCCCCCCCCTCCCCGAGGCGAGCAATTAATCATCTGAAGCAGACATCTGTTATGCTGAGAAAGCACTTGGGATCAAACCAACGAATCTCAGATCAAACAGCAGGTTATCATCGTAGTCTTTACAGAATATCTGTCTCTCAGACACATACATGTACACACACACACGTGAGCGTCTCTCTCAGCTGTAATCCGTACACAGGATAAGAACTTAATGAGAGCTGCTTTAGGAGTAATGCCTAAAATGGATGAGGCTCAGATTTCACTAATGTGATAATGTTTTTGGTTTACGTCTGTTGGGTTTTGCTTTCGTGTGCGTTAAATTTCTTGTTTACTGAAATATCTGTGGTGATTTGTTACAATTTTAGTTGTTTCTGATATTTCCCTCAATGGCGGAGAGTCACAAAACAAAAGTCAAATTTCTAAAATTAAAATGAGCTAGAAATAAAATGCAAATTGAATGCAGTTTTAATTGCTATCTAATAAATGTAAGATTGGATTAGGGTGTATCATAAGGCTCCAAATATAATAAAATGCACTAATAAACTAAAAATAATGTGTACTAAAAATTATAAATAATATAAATTACATTATAAATTATGAATAATTATTTATACAATTGAAAACAATTATAAATAATATAAATTACATTATAAATTATGAATAATTATTTATACAATTGAAAACTGTAAGATGTGATTAGCAAGAAGAGAATAAAGTTTAAATGTTTTTCTAAATTGTTTTAAAGCAAAAGCAATTTCTTTAAAAAAAAAAAGAAAGAAAGAAAGAAAGAAAGGGTTAAAGCTTGTCCTGATCGCCTCGACAGATTTGTCCGCTAGAGGGAGACACTGTTCCATATTTAACTACGTACTAAAGAATAAACGGTGGCGTGAAGCTTCCTCTAGTGACGTCATCGTCATTTTACCCTTTGAAATTAAAGCAGCTGCAAATTGACAGAATTATTGTTCCAGAATCTGTTACGTAAATGTATTCACATATTTATCTATGGACAAATTGTAGGTAGTACTTTTCACTAACTTATTTGCTCTAGATATCGGACAAGCTTTGTGGTTTGAACTTTGCTCTTCTGCACGAAAAACAAATTGGGTTTTATTTTATTTTCCCCTGCGTTCTTAATAAACATGATTCGTGTCGCTCCTGGGTCCTAGTGCCCGACGAGTGTCTTACTAAATACACTAATTACACATGCACACGTTTACAGTCTAGTTTGCAGCATGCTATAATCTGATCTGGAAAGCCACAGGGTGCTGCTTAAAAAGATGATCCGGGGAAATTAAGTCAAAATAATAATGATCAAGTGGGCAAATATAGTCTAATATACCCATTTGTTATTTTATTACAGTTAACAATTCTCTCTCTCTCTCTCTCTCTCACACACACACACACTTTCTGTTTCTCCAGTAAACAAGATTTGGACTCGTGGTAGTATTTTGGACTTTTCTGTATTTACTTAAACGTTCAAATAAAAAGATAAATAAATAAATAAATAAATTAAATAAATAAAAGCTCACTCGGTAGGACCCTGAACCCGGCCTACACACACGCACACACACACACACACACACACACTTTCCTGTAGAATACCAACACATGACCTGAGACTCTGCCTCTACTAATAACTAATGACGTCACTAATCAATAAAGGTGATGGTACATTTTATTTATTTACTGTTTATGGAAGTTTTCAGCCACTGGAAAGTCTTTAGGACTGATTTTTCTTAGTGAGCAGGTTTACAATCCTCCATCCGATAGAGGGAAGATGTCCGAGACATTAATGTAAAACTAAAGAGAAAGCAGGAAAAAAGGAGTAAACAGAGTAAAAATAGAAAATAGAGTGAGACAGAGCTACGAAGGGAACGTGTGTGTGCGCATGCATGTGTGTGTGTGTGTGTGTGTGCGCGTGTGCATATTACAGACAAGGCACTTGGTGCATTACAGACAAGGCACATGGGTATCATTTGAAATGTTTTTATTACATCTAAACTTCTCACAAATATAATTTGAAGTGAATGCTGTAGAATTTCTCTTAAATCACCCAATCATATTAAAAATTTAGTTGTTTTTCATGGTGTCACTAATCCACTGCAGGTAATTCTCCACTTTGGTATAATAACCTTTTTTATACTCTTTCCCACATAGTTCAGGACCCCACGAAACTATCCCCTTGAGGCGGTAAGGTGTTTCGGCAGATCCGTACCCCAACATGGGAATGACGAGCGGACCCCCGCTGTCTCCTTTACAGCTGTCCAAGTTGTTGTCTTTCCCACCAGCACAGAACATGTTATTAGTGACGACCAGTTTAGTTTCAACGCAGACACCTGGAAATTCTGTCACGTGTCCATACTGCAGGATCTCAGATCGCACCGTTTCTCCTGTTGCACCAAACCCAGAGATCGTCCCCATTCTATTCTCCATTGCTGGTCCGTCGGTTTTTGTCTTTGGAAGGCACACGGGCAAGAGATTTCTGCTGAGAGGAACCCGAGAAGACATCTTCACCAAGGCGATGTCATTATCGTAGGTATCTTTTTTATAGTCAGGGTGAATTATTATCGCCTCAGTTTCCATGTGGAACG
The DNA here is from genome assembly GCF_022655615.1 of Tachysurus fulvidraco. NCBI lineage: Eukaryota > Metazoa > Chordata > Actinopteri > Siluriformes > Bagridae > Tachysurus > Tachysurus fulvidraco. The sequence continues at coordinate 29,348,493 of NC_062520.1, forward strand.
CGTTTTTGTCATTTATGTTGACCATCCCTCCCATGAAAGTCATCGTTTTCTTGTTTTCCACCACATGAGCGGCCGTGATGGCCCACCGATCGTTTATTAGAGATGCACCTCCTCGAGGATATCGAGCCAGGAGCTGCCAGGGAACTTCACCCAGTTTGGCATCTTGTCCCCCAAATACTCTACCACCAGCAGATGATTTAGTTATGCCACACACTAAAAAAAAAAAAAAAAAAAAAAAATTGAAAGGTCATTGTAGTTTAAACAATTGTGTAATGAATGTGTAAAGGATCAGCACAATCATGAAAAAGCTTAAATTATTTTCGTAATATCATTGAACATTTGTTAAAATTCAAAGGTTTAGGTATAGATTCTGGTTTATTAATATTTTTCTTTCATTTTGGGTTTATTTTTTTGTTGAGAAATTGTTCAAAGTAAATTTATTGTCATTCCTTCACCCACCATGAGGGGGAAAACCCCCATAGGATTGATTTCAAACAATAAAATGAATCACAGGATACTTTGATAGTTGATTCTTGATACCTGGGACACACTGCGGTGATTCTTCTGAAAGGATCTCTCCGTTTTCAGCCACCCATTCTCCTGTAGCTTGACAGGTGAAGTTGGCTGAAACAAGAGAAGAGAGATGAAGGGAACATGGCTCACAAGCTCTGATTAGTTACACAGTTGTCTAGCTAGCTAGCAGACCACAGTCATGACCTTCGGTGAATCAAGTTTCTGAAGGTTTAGTAGTTCTCATCTCACAGTGCGTTTCGATTCAGAGTTCTGATTGGTCAGGAGGTGTTGCCTTGTAAAACACTAATGTGGATTTATTTGCTCTGGTTATCAGAGCAGCATCTGCTTCTTGAACTTTGCTTTCATACAAAGATAACATTTCAGACTTTCTAAATATTTTGGACTGCTCCTGGGTCCTAGTGCCCAGGGTGGGCCAGTTACACACACACATTTACACACACACACACACACACACACACACACACACACACACACACACACACACACAAACCATTTCCTTCCAGTTTGTAGAACTCTTTAGAACAGCTAACACTGATTTTGTGCTGGTATGTGGTCTCTGGATTTTCCTCCGTCAGCTTCATCAGCTCTGGAAGGTCAGGAAGTCCACAATCCACCGCTGAGATCAAACAGATACAGAAATGATGATGCCAGTATTCTCATTTTGTGTAGTGTTGATGTGTTCAGTAAGCAGAATGTTAATGGGTTTTGTCTCACGTTCACAGCTGTATTTGGGTTTCCACTCCCCGTTTAACTGACACGTGGACTCGAAGTTATCATCATCACCGTCCTGCATCCAGAAAAGAAGCAAGAATTTAAAGTCAATCTGGTCAAAAAAGATTGAGTACGTCACCGTGCAGCTAAAATCGCTGCCTTGCCTTTTCTTTGCACTCAATCCAACCTCAGAGGCTCCGCCCACAATCAACACATGACCTGGGCTTCATGTACCTCTGGAGGATTACAGGTGACCTCTACATGATGGCGTAAACATGTGTGCCTGTTTTCACCCGTTCTGGTTCACTCCCCCTGTCGTCCTGATTGTTGTCATGAGCTACACCTTTCAGAAGCTATGTGAGGTTTCTTTAAAATTCAAACTCTAGCAGTAAACAGCTGGAGGATGGGATTCACACCTGTGATGTGCGAAATTATTGGTTCTCCAGCGCTGTTGGATTGTGCATTCTGATTGGTCAGAAAACATTGATTTTGCTTATTCTTACCTGTTAGAATTTCTGTAGAAACATTTCAGTGACTGAGGAAAAACCCGTACGGAAGGAGTCTCCAGTGTTGGTCTAACAGGATTATACAGTTTCTCTCTAACATTTCAGCTGTATTTTCTTTTCTTATTTACTTGACATACAGCATAATACACATGCGTCGCTCTTTTGAACACAACGTTCAGTTATTATATAGTATATCTCTGTACTGTTGAGTCTAATGATTTCATTTCACTCTCGATACAACGTACGGATAAAGCGTATCCCGTCACACACTGCACCAGGATCGAGTCGCCCACTTTGTACTGATCTCTCTCTGGAGACACGATGGCGTCCGGCGTCACTTTTCCAGAACATTCCATTCCTGCAACAGACGATGACAAATCATCGATCAGTTGACATCCAGCAGTGAGAGTAAACTGAGGACCTCAAAATGATCCACATTCAAAATGTAAGTTTAACAATCCCGCCTTTTGCGTTGTACTTGAGCGTGAAGCCCTGATTCGTTCCCTCCAGGTCCGAGTAGAAGATGACTTCAGCACGCTGGGATGTGGCCAGGATGTCGGCGGGTTTCTCTTTGCCACAAAACGGTCCAAACGTCTCCCTGTCCGTCTTGATCTGGGAGAAACAAACGGTTTGAGCAAAATTCAACTACATGCTCGAGTGGGTGAAGAGCAGCGACATGACGTTATTTCACAAATAGTCATTAACTGCTGCCATATTCTGAACACATCAGATGTCTGAATTGACTGAATTTATCTAATTATTTAGAATCACTACTTAATTAATAGTGTTTTGTTTTTGGACATTTCCCTTATTTTCCAAAAATGATGTTTGTTTTGTTAATTTCTCGTAAATAATTTATTTAAAAGCCTGTTTTCTCAGTTGTTTAGAAAAAGGTTTTCAATTATTTTCAAGTGTCTTAATTTTCCGTTAAATGATCTTTAATGTGCTTTCAGAATGTACAAATATTTTACAATATCATTTCTCTTCTTTTTATGAATATTTTTCTACTGTTTGTAATCTTTTTTTTAATATTTTATAAGTACGGATCCGTCAGCTCGACTGCTGGTCACATCCCGTCCCCGTGTTACGTACTTTGACGAAGTCGACGCATCGTCCGTGTCTGCTTTCCACGTCAAACACGCCGGTGAATTTGAACCACAGTTGCTCTCCTTCATTCACAGAGAGACGGTAGGAACAATTGGCGTTCTCGAAGTACGGCCCCGGACTTCCGGGAGACGTTAACACTCCGGGGCCGTGCCGCTGCTCTGTGCATTCGGCTGAAAAAGAGAACGTTTGAAACAAACTGAATAAAACATTAAAAAGTCATCTCGTTAATACAGTGATTACTGCAGAAGATGAACTACTGCCACATTCGGAACCGATCTGACGCTCATCATTGACTGTTTTTGAAGAAGTTTATGGCTGAAGCTTGCAGGAAGAAAGAGAAGTTAAATATGTTCTTGTCCTCAGAATGAGGAACGAATGAGTGTGGAGTGAAGGACGGAGACACGTCCGTCAGCGGTGTGGTGGGGGTTAGGAGTAAACAACAGTAAAATAGATGAGAAGAGAGCAGGAGTAGCTACTGAAAGGTTTTTCATCATTTGGAAAAGAGCGACTCATGAATCAGAACATTCGGACCATTTGGTGCAGTGTAACAAGTGTAAGGTCCCTAAATGTCACCTTTATTCCTACTGACTCAGTAATACTGTGTTGTAGTGGGGATGTGAAACTGTCCCCAGTCCTGATTTCACCACAACCACCACCACCATCCCCAGAGCACCACAGGAAGTAAAGCGAGAGCAAGGAAGGGGAACTTCCTGGTGTTACTGGAAGGCCTGTTAAAACTGTCCACTGACTTTCCAATGACTTTATTTCTGGGAACGTTTCAGTGCTCTACAGCGAAGTGAGCGTGAACAAATGTGTGTAAAAAAAATAAGAAAAGAGAAAGTGAATAGAATGATGACGAAGGGAAAGAAGGAAGAGAGAGAAACATTTATGTGTGTGTGTGTGTGTGTGTACGTGTGTGTGTGTGTACGTGTACGCACGTCCATACCATGACATTCATGTTGGTCTTCATCGAGGTAGTAACCTGGTTTGCAGGTGCAGCTGTACCCTCCGATGTAGTTATGACAAAAATGTGAACACATCACAGTGTTTTCCCAGCATTCATTAACATCTGGGGGCAGAGGTCAAAGGTCAATGCTCAACACAAGTATTGAGACACGTGCTGGTCTTCGTGTGGAAAACGTCAGATATTTGAACAAACACTAGAACAGCCATAATGTTGAGGCTTTCTGCCTCTTACCTCGTGTTGTGTAAAACAGCTTGAAGCCCGTGTGCCTCTCCGTGTTGGAGTAATCAGAATGGAAGGTGATGTTGAGACAGCCTCCGGAGGACGAGCGGAGCTCGACAGACCTCAACTCCTCAGGCGTCTTTCTGCCACACAACTTAGCCAGGGGGCCGTGCTCAGATACCTAGGAGAGAAAGATACGGAATTTCAATGTCCAAGTTTAACAAAAAAAAAATCATCAAAAAGAGGAAGAGGGGAAGATATCAAATCGTTGGAATATTAAAACTAACGCAGGAAAAGGAAAACAACAATGAGGGAAAGTGTTCCATTGTTTACCTCCAGGAAGTCGTTCTCGCACTCGAAGCTTTCCTCCAGGTCCAGGTGCAGCACCGTGAGGACGAGGACATGACCTGGCGGAGCGCAACGTTTCCACGTTTCAGACTCATTGGAGCCATATCCGTATGGAAAACCGGGAGACTGGATCAGTCCTGCCAATTGGATGGCCTGACACACACTCACCAACAACATACACACACTGACACAAACACACAGGTCAGAGGAACAGACAGCGAACACGGTCACAATGCTTTAGGTTTCATTTCAGGAGTTCACCAACATCAGGAACACGATATTTAATCTGACACGTTTTTTTTTTTAGCTGTAATCTTTAAATAAACTCCATATTCTATTGAAACCAAAACATCAGGACGCCACTTACCAGAAAACCAGCATGGTGGAACTAACCATATCTGCCTGCGTCTGCTGCTGCGTCTGCTGCTGCTGTGAAGTTCCTTTATTTGTTTAATCACACACACACACACACACACACACACACACACACACAGATTTGTGATGTGCTCATTGTGGAGTGAGCGTCACACTACAGCTTGAACTCTCACATTTATTGTAGTGCTTCACTCATAGTGTTGCTGTACTCTCATGATTTGTACACACACACACTTTTCATTTACACTGGATGTTTATACACACAAATACACATACACATACTTCCACACTCATTATTTATCAGACACACATTTTATACATTGTACGGTGACACTGTTTTGTATTATTCACATGTTCCAGTACACAGACCAACATGAGAATTGTACAGTACACCACACTGAGACTGTAGAACATACAAGAAGAAATATAATGAAAGAAGAAAACCTGTGACTTGTGCTGCTGAGGTAGTCATGTGTGGGTTTAGAAGATACAAACAAAAAGTGAGGTTTTGGTTAGCAGTGTGTGTGTGGTGCTGTGCCATAGGCACATCTGTGTGTAAACGTGTGTGTGTGTGTGTGTGTGTGTGTGTGTGTGTGTGTGTGTGTGTGTGGAGATGTAGTTCAAGACCAGCTCTTTTTGTGGGGAAACCTGACTTACTGCTGCAAAGTAAAACTTAAAGCTCGAGTGCTTAATGAGTGAAGTAGCTCAGTAGGCTGAGGATGAGCAGCTATTTGTATCTGTCCACATTACACAGGTTCAAAGCTCAACTCGGGTGAACTACCGGTGCTGGAACCAGGTTGGGACTGGAAATCTGGCAGAGAAAGAGAGAGAAAAGCCAGTAAGTCCCACCTCAACATTTGAAGAGGTGAAAACGGGTTATGCTGCGGTTGGCTACACAATGTTAACTATTTTACATACTTGTGGTTTATTTGTGTGTATATATATACACACACACACACACATGCCTATATACATACATATATACAGGGTTTTATCAAATACAAAGTATTTGTTCAATTTCTATTTATTAATGTGTGAGTGTGTGTGTGTGTGTGTGTGTGTGTGTGTGTGTGTGTGTGTGTGAGAGAGAGAGAGAGAGAGAGAGAGAGAGAGATTATGACTGCTGTTGTTTATTGTAAGTGTTTGTTGCCTTTTTGGACTCCTTTATCATTTGTAATGTTGCTCCCATTTAAAACAGTTCAGCTCAAGCCCAGCCATTTTTAATGAAGTGAAGTGAAGTGAAGTGACGTGAAGTGACGTACGGCTAAGTACGGTGACCCATACTCAGAATTCGTTCTCTACATTTAACCCATCCAAAGTGCACACACACACAGCAGTGAACACACACACCGTGAACACACACCTGGAGCAGTGGGCAGCCATTTATGTTGTGGCACCCGGGGAGCAGTTGGGGGGGTTCGGAGTCAGACTCTCTAACCATTAGGCCACGACTACCCCCTGGGTCATGATTGAGGACAATGTCCCGTCCAGAGACAAGCTGTTTCGTGTTGAGGTTTTGTTCAAACCGACCATCTCTAATGAATGTTTTTTTTAATTGGTTGTTGCGTTAAATCTTACCCAGATACAATAGTGCTATTTTCTGATTGGCTATTGTTTAGCCTCTTTTTTTAATTGGCTGATAAGTGTCAGGCTCGACTAAGAGCTCCAGGGGAGACGCTTGATTCCTGCCCGGTTCCATAGAGACAGTGGTGCGGACAGATACATTTTGGGCGCTGCGGCTTATTAAATATATTATAAATAGTCAAAACATTTTTCTGCGTGAGAAATACAGTGTGTGGTGGGAGAGCGTGACAAAAGTACGGTGGCCGAGAAGTGCAAAACACATTAACAAATGCTTAAACAAAACAACAAATCTGAAAACACAACGACAAGTTAGACAACCCGGAAAAGGTAGCTATCGTTTGTGAATGGAAACTTACCGATCATAGGACAAGACATCTGTCATTCAAGATATACAGGTATGGAACAGGGGCGGTTCTAGACCTTTTTTAGGGTGGCTCCAGCCCCCGGGCTGTGATCTCAGCCACCTATAAAACTATAAGTATAATTTTTACTTTCAAAAATAAAAAATAAAAATTACATTAAAATGCAGAACATGTCGTCGATGGGAAAGAAAATTATTTATCAGTTTGGTCCAAGAGCGATTTTTTTACTTTGCTTTTACACGCATGCGTTGTAGTCTTTCAAAAGTGCGCCATCAGCTGCCTGCTTTATTTGAACGGAGAAGCACAGGCACGCGCCGCGTGCACGTCAGTCAGAGCTCGAGGCGTTTATCTATAACGTTAATCGGCGGAAAGACGCAAAGATGGTTATAGAAGGTATTTTATAAATGTGAGTAGTTGCAGCTGTGAACGGTCATTCAGTGCACTACGTCATCTCCACACCTGGCTCAGGGGAACAATGGGTCAAAACAGGCTCCATCACCTGGCTGTGATGTCAGTTGAAAATGTATTTAATTCCGTAGATCAGGACAAACATATTGACCGTTTTGCCTCCATGGAAGATAGGAGATACAGCTTAATAATACCATCTAAAAATGAACTGCAAAGTAATTTGTAAAGGTCATCGCGACAAACTTTGATGTTGGCTTTGACAATGCAAGTATTTGCAAAGGCCGGTGCTTTTTGGAGGCGAGTGGACATAAGGGTCAGTGTTACTTTTGGAAGCAACTAGACAGAAAGCTAGGGTGCTAAAACATCTGGAGGTAAGTGGAGACGAGCATGTGACGTCATCCGAATACTCTTGAGGAAGTTCCCCACATTGGGCTGAGTGTTTTAATATGTAACATGTCCATGTTGTGCTAATTATTTTTTTCAGGTGACGTCACGTGATGTGACCAGAACACACGTGAGGAAGTTCCCCACATTGGGCTGAGTGTTTTGATACGTCACATGTCCATGTTGTAAAAAGTTTTTTGATTTTGCATATTTTGGGGGCGGGGCTGCGGCACAACCGAAAGGCCAGTCGGTACACCAATTTGTTCAAAGTATCACCCTAAAGGAGCTGGCCGAGTTTGGTTTAGACAGTTCAAAAGCTTGCCGAGTTATAAACCTCCAAAATTTATGATGGGAGTCTATGGGAAAAAAGGCCACGAATGCCCCTTTTCCACTGGAAAGAACCGGGTGCTGGTTCAGAGCTAGCGCTGGTGCTGGTTCAAAGTTGGTTCCACTGGCGAACCTTCTAAGAACCGGTTTGCCTTTCCACTAGCTATAGAGCCATCACAGCACCGAGTGTGACATCACTATATACGTGTCACGTGTCCCAGCAACTTTTAGCGCAGCGGCGGCAAACACAAACACAACATCAACAATGGCGGATGTTGCTTTACTGTTAATGTTCATGGCTTTGCGAACCTACGTGGCAAATCCAACGTGTATGTGAAGCTCCATGTAATCTGTATAAACGGAGGTTGTAATCGATAAAGTACATAACGTTATTTTATCATTAACACAGAAAAAAGTTAGCCTTAGCATGTAGCTACCTACTATCATGTGTGCTGATAATGTATCATATTGCCGTAAAGTAAAAGTGTATTAAACATTAATATACTTAAGGTACGTTATCAAATGCGCTAACAGTAGCCCCGCCCACAGCCAAGCGGTTATTAGTCTAGACCAGCAACGTTTTGGTGCTACGTAAGAACCACTTTTCAACCGATGTCGAAACAGAAAGAACTGGTTCTAAATTAGGCTCTGGCTCCGAACTGCCTCAGTGGAAAAGGGGCATTTGAGACCTGGTACCGGAAGTACCGGTACTCGGATCGCTTAGAAAAGTAATAGCAATAAACAAAACAAAATAGCAACCAGGGTCTACAACATATCCGAATTTGGTGCATGTGGCTCGAAAGCCCTAGGAGTTACTCTTGATAAATTTTTGTCTAAGCTTAAATAGGAAAAACAGAATGTTGGCTTCTACAAAGCAACATAATCACAAATCCAGGGAATTTGGCACTCATAAGTACAATGTCATGCTGTTTGTGTTCAAATTGTTTGCAAGGTTGTGTTTTGTGTCTGCTACTCCCACAAAAGCATGTTTTTCAAATGAAATATTATATTTATATATTTCATATTTCTATAAGCCCACCATATAGTAGTTTTCATTATTTCATTGGATACATTTCTTTTAAAATGTATTTATTGTGAGAATGTATTTTATGTCATCACACAAGTAAAAGTTTGTTGGAGGTTCAGTTATAAAAAGTTGTACTATTACTGTAGGTTTCTGCTATAGTAGTGAACTTAATGTACAGAGATTTGTGTGTGGCTATAGTATTTATTTTATTTATTTATTTATTTATTTATTACAGGGACAATGCATTTTAATAAACATTTCTGTCAATATGCCAGAGTTAGCCAGATGGCTATTTTTCACCTGTAGTCCCGAGACAGATGGTAATAGTCACCCTAAAAAGGATAAAAGCAGATAAAAGTACATATTGAAATAACAATAAAGCAACTACAATACATTTAATAAAAAGTACTAAGTATTAAACTATGGTGTACATTAGAAACACATTAGAAACACAACACACCAGCAATCATACAAACATCAGACAAATACATAAACACATACACACAAAAAACAAGAAACCATCAGAAGGCAACAAGAGCAGGTCAAGAACTTAAGCTAATGTTGACAGCTCTGGTTAATAACGAACCATTTCTTTAACTGGATCTTAAATGTACTATACGTGTTCAGGTTTCTGATGTTTATAGGGGTTCCACTCAGAGGCAGCTCGAACAGAAAAAGCAGTTTGACCAAATACACCTTTCCTAAAGGGAATGATACAATCTCCCCTCACTGCCCCTCTGGTTCGACTATATCAGCTGTTCGGATGTTAACAAACTGATGGAAAGGAGGGGATGATAAACCACGAATAATTTTATAAACAAGACAGATTTAAGAATTTTACCATCTTTTCCCAGCCGCATAATCTATATTTTTGTAATATTGGACAATAATGAGAAATGTTTGATTTCTTATTCAGAATTTTTACAGTTCGTTTGTAAAGTGATTGAAGTGGTTTCAGAGATGTAACACTAGCTTGTGACCAAACGTGCAAACAGTAAGAGATATGTGAAAAAAATCATAGAGTACATGTACATTTTTGCTGCCTGTGTAGACATTTGATGGCGAATGTGTCTAAAGTTACTGAGGTTGAATTTGATTAGATTACTTTTTTTTTTTACATGCGATTTATAGTATATATACAGTACTGTGTTGACATTTAAAAAAAAATATACAATACTTATACAATACCAGTGAAATTTTACTATTCTTATTACCAGAGTTGTAGCACAAACTAAATATTAATGCAAACAATCCATTCAGTATTAAATAAAAATAACATCTATTGATTTGGTCTTTGTCTTGTGAATATTTGTTTATTAATGACTGCATTCATTGGACACACCGTTTGTAGAGAATGAACACATACATGAACTGATTTGAATCAAGACTGACATCATTACATCATGCATATAAATTTTGGTGTCCATAATACCATTACTTTTGGCTTACTATGTTGTCATATAATATATAATATAAAACTCTTCTTGTTTTAAATTCTCACTGAGGGCTAAAACCCCCTAAAGATGAAACCCTAGATCCGCCTCTGGTATGGAATCTTACGTGTAATGTGTAAAGTTCTCCGTTTAAATACAAGAAAATAACAGAATTAATCCACAGTAATCCACAGTAGGAACAATACATTTTGTACACTTTTACACACATCCCAACTTTTCCCTGAGGCAGATTGTTGTACTTCCTGTATACCTTGAATGACAGGTGTCTTGTCCAATGATCGGTAAGTGTTCCAATCACAAACTATACCTACCTTTTCTGTTGGTTGTCTGAATTGTCGTTGTGTTTTCAGAATTGTTAATGTGTTTCGTGCAACGATTCAGACAACCCGGAAAAGGTGACAGTAGGTATAGACACCTGTCATTCAAGATATACAGGTGAATGAAAGGTGTCTCGTCCGATGATCCGTAAGTTTCCATTCACAAACGATACCTACGTTTTCCGGGTTGTCTGGCTTGTCGTTGTGTTTTCGGATTTGTTAATTTGTTTTCAGATTTTTTGTTTTGTTTTTGGATTTGTTAATGTGTTTTGCACTTCTCGGCCACCGTACAAAAGACCGAAATGCGTGACTGTCACGCTCAATGCTTGATACTTTGCCTTGTATATATATTACACACACACACACACACACACACACACACACACACACACACACACACACACACACACATAAACCAAAAGTATGCAAAATAGTTAACAGTGTATAGCCCACCACAGCATAACCCCTGTTATCACCTCTCCAGAAGCCCCAGGTGGGACATACTGGCTTTTCTCTCTCTTTCTCTGCCAGATTTCCAGTCCCAACCTGGTGTGTGTGTGTGTGTGTGTGTGTGTGTGTGTGTGTGTGTGTGTGTGTGTGTGTGTGTGTGTGTGTGTGTGTGTGTGTGTGTGTGTGTGTGTGTGTGTGTGTGTGTGTGTGGATACACATTCAGAGCCAGAGAGAGAGAAATAAATATTTAATTGATTAAAAATATACATATTGTCATGGCATTGATGCTATGGACATTGATTCGTATTCCTCCGTTATGTGATGTTATTTTTCTCATGGATCACACACACTCTCACTTATTAAATAATAATTAAATATTTCATACAGTGTGTCAAATATTTTACATTTATAGTTACATACATTTCCGAGACGAACCGCTCCTATAACGCTCCTCAGTTAAAATCTCAAACCTTTATTATCTTTTTCTAATCATATATATATTTACAAAGATATAGAATCTAAAGTATTTCATATCCAATATATAATTATATAATAGTATTATTCTTTATATAGTATTGTTTTATAATATATAATTGTACTTTTTTTTAATAATAGCTTTTTTTTCACCTGAACATATAGATTCGATTGTGGCTTTATTCATTTTTCAAATAATTTAGAATTACTGTGCAGTCGGTTGCCTCTGAGCAGTGAGTTTCAGTTTCCCTCCATCCCAGTCCACTGTGGTCTGTATATTTAAATAGAAATATATTTTTAATTGTAATAAAGACAATATGCACACACATATATATATATATATATATATATATATATATATATATATATATATATATATATATATATACATATATATATATATATAAACAAAGCGGTACACTGAAGTGCGCCCCCATCTGGCACTTCTGGAGTTCTGGAGCAGAGTGCTGTCCGTGTCCAATTGAAGACGTCTCCATGACTAACAGCGTGCAGGATAACATGGTCCCGACAAATAAACGCACGCACGCACACACACCTGCTCAACAGCAGATGGCGCCATCGGACTGATGCACAGTTGCAGGCGATAATTGGCTAAAGTTCACTTTTTGTTTTGGAATTCTAAATGTTTGTGGTATCAAAATACACTGCTCAAAAAAATAAAGGGAACACTTAAGCAACACATCCTAGATCTCAATTAACGAAATAGACAAGTCAAGTCAAGTGACTTTTATTGTCAGCACATGTGCCTTGGTGAGTGAAATTCTTAGGAGCAAACTCCAGAAATTGCAGAAGAGTTATACAGACAAAGATATAGATAATGAGTTGACATGTGAAAATGTGCAATTTGCTCATACATATAGTGTCTTATTAAATACTTTGTTCTTTACATAGTTAAATGTGCAGACAACAAAATCACACAAAAATTATAAATGAAAATCAAAATTTATTAACCCATGGAGGTCTGGATTTGGAGTCGTACTCAAAATTGAAGCACTACAGGCTGATCCAACTTTGATGTAATGTCCTTACAACAAGTCAAAACGAGGCTCAGTAGTGTTTGTGGCCTCCATGTGCCTGTATGACCTCCCTACAACGCCCGGGCATGCTCCTGATGAGGTGGCGGATGGTCTCCTGAGGGATCTCCTCCCAGATCTGGACTAAAGCATCCGCCAACTCGTGGACAGTCTGTGAGCAGTCTGTGGGCAATGGTGGATGGAGCGAGACATGATGCCCCAGATGTGCTCAATTGGATTCAGGTCTGGGGAATAGGCGGGCCAGTCCATAGCATCAATGCCTTCATCTTGCAGAAACTGCTGACACACTTCAGCCACATGAGGTCTAGCATTGTCTTGCATTAGGAGGAACCCAGGGCCAAAAGCATATGGTCTCACAAGGGGTCTGAGGATCTCATCTCGGTACTTAATGGCAGTCAGGCTACCTCTGGCGAGCACATGGAGGGCTGTGCGGCCCTCCAAAGAAATGCCACCCCACACCATTACTGATCCACTGCCAAACCGGTCATGCTGGAGGATGTTGCAGGCAGCAGAACATTCTCCACAATGTCTCCAGTCTCTTCCACGTCTGTCACATGTGCTCAGTGTCAACCTGCTTTTATCTGTGAAGATGGGCTCTGGCAGTGCTCCTCCTGTTCCTCCTTGCACAAAGGCGGAGGTAGCCCTCCTGCAGCCTCCTGATGTACTGGCCTGTCTCCTATAGCGCCTCCATGCTCTGTACACTACGCTGACAGACACAGCAAACCTTCTTGCCACAGCTCGCATTGATGTGCCATCCTGGATGAGCTGCACTACCCGAGCCGAAAGCACCACCCACATTCAAAAGTGACCAAAACTTCAGCTAGAAAGCATAGGAACTGAGAAGAGGTCTGTGGTCACCACCTGCAGAACCACTCCTTTATTGGGGGTGTCTTGCTAATTGCCTATAATGTCCACCTGTTGTCTATTCCATTTGCACAACAATCGATTGTCAGTCAGTGTTGCTTCCTAAGTGGGAAGTTTGATTGACTTGGAGTTCCATTGTGTTGTTTAAGTGTTCCCTTTATTTTTTTGAGCAGTGTATATGAAATGAAAAAAAAAACATTTCTGAAATACATACAACACACTAGAAGACCGTTTAAAGACAGAACTACAAGAACACACCAACAGGCATCACACACAAACACACCTTTAAAAAAAAACCCACAGACATCCATCATAGCTTCATAAACTTTTTTTTTTTATTTAAGGTTTGGAATGATAAGTCATTAAGTCATTACATGGCAGTCAAAAACAGGACACATGGAAACATTTCATTAAAAAAAAACAAAACAAAAAAACAACAAAACAAAACAAAACTACAGGAGCCATCAGAGAGACGGAGTGTGTCCCTCATCTTCAGCTCACAGGAATGGATGTGATCGGATGGAAACCACTCAGAACTGTGAGGAGCTCAAAATGGTGCATATATATATATATATATATATATAAAAAAGGACACACAAAAACAAAAAGCAGTGGCTCTCTGGTCCCCTAATCACCGCACATGGATTTTGTTTGCCTTTTATGGCGCTAATCGGTTCAGCAGTCAGGTGACAAAACTGACAGTGAAGACGATTTAGAGACATCTTAAAGCTTTCCTTGAAACTATACGACTATATATGTCTCACAGATTCGCAGAACACCCGACACAATCTGACTTTCTACACCGTCACCTAATCTGCAGAAACACAAACCTGCGAAGACTTCTCTTTATTTCGTACTACTTTATAGTTTGGTTTGTTTTCGATCGTCTGCGGGCAAAATGAGACGATCGAATAAGACCAACTTCACCCGATGGCCATCAAGATTTTGTCAGATCGGCCGATTTAACGAAAGATATTAACGTCAAATGGAATAACGTCGTATTATTCGTCACACAGGTGACGGCACTGAGGCGGCGGAATGACGTTACGTCTTAAAACTTTCAGATTTTTGGTCCTGTGTTTATAAAGTGAGCTTTTCAGGGACAACAACAAAAAAAAAAGTTCAAACATGTGAAGTCAGCTGTGGTTCAGCTTCCTGTTGGCTCCCAGCTCTATAATTAAAACACAGTACAGAATAAATGTACAGCAGGGGAGGGGAGAGGATTTCCACTGTCTTCACACTGACAACTGTCATCACACCATCACATACTTCTTTCCAGTCGGAAGAATGAAGAGAACAACAACAACAAAAAAAAAGAAACAAGAAGTTTAAAAAAAAAAGAGTTTAAAGTGCACAGAGGGACGACGAGCGTCACGTTTCCGTCCTGTCATACGTTCATCGATAAACACGTCGAGGACGGAGCGGCGTGACAGACTGTCTGTACATTCACTTTCTTACTGAGGGCAAAGAGACTCAGGTCTGTGTGATTGAGCCGCTTCGAAGAAAAAGATCGATTAGCACAATCGTATAGCAATAATAATAATAAAAAAATCATCATTGTCTGCATTCTTGATAAATCCAGCATGATCTCCATCAGCGCACCAAATCAGATCACACATCTCCATAGCAGGAGGAATAAACAGCCGGGTTTAATAAAGGTCTTTATGATCGTTCAGACGATATCGTGGTGTGACGAGAAAAACAAAAAAAAAAAACAAAAAAAAAAACAGTAAACAGACGGAGATCCTCATGCTGGGACTTTTCCATGAAGCTCATAATCGCATGAATAATACTACAAAAACAAATTCGTATTATTATTCACGTGTACAATTTTGTACAATAACTAATGAATTAAAAACAGACTTTGATTGAGTGTTACGTCGATTAACGGAAGCTGTGATTATATTTATGAAGAATCCCTTCGGTCGCACTCGGTATTCTGTCTTTTCCAGAAAGGAATGGTCCGACTGCGGTCTTTAAATCCTCCCGAATAACGACCTGAAATAAAACCAGTCTATAAAATGATGGAGATGAACATGGCAGTACATCATCGTACAGTCGAAGATCAGAACAGATCCTTAAATTCATACGCAAATGGCAAATTCATATCAAATCATACCGAGTCTCTTTAAAATGTTACAAAAAGTCGTAACATGGTCCAAAAAAAAATAAAATAAATATATTGTACTTTCAGGTGGTGTGTAAAAAAAGAGCTCAGTGGCTTTAACCATTTTGTTTCAACAGCAAAATAAAAACACATGTAAAGGATGATTAAAATGTTTTAAACATTTAAATAAAACACCTCACAGTACAGATTTGTAATATGTTCCCTTCAAGAAATTATAAAAAAAAAAAAAAAAAAAAAAAACAGCGACAGTGAAAACAGGTGTTTTGAGAAATAATAATAATAAAAAAAAGAAAATTAAATTAAAAAAAAATTTAATTCTATCAACAGGAACACAAATTCTAAATTTCCCAGTTTCATTTCACATTGTGAGATGATCAGCTTTTCCCTGTAAGCCAAGGAGGAATAAAACCCAAAACAAAAATTGGTGATGGGAAAAAAAAAATCCTGGTCCAGAAAAAACAAAAACAAAAACAAAATTTTAAAAAATTGCACTGGAATTCAAATTTGTTATGGAATTTTCAATCGTTTAAAATTCATTTTGTTCATCACTTCCTGATTTGTTTAAAAAAAAAAAAAAAAAAAAAAAAAGAGCAAAGATGTAGAAGTTGTGTACGAAAACGACGACTGAACAAAAATCTCTATAAAAAAAAAATTCACGATTGTTTTGAAGCTTATTATTGCTTCGTTCTACGGTTAGTGTTTTGTTTTGATAAAACGTTTTGACGAATTCGTGAGTCGATTTCCACGTCGAGGATAAACCGCGATTAAGGCGAAGCTAGCGCTGAGACTTCAGCATTAGCTTCAGCGCAGTCTGTTCCAGATCACAGATTACAAACGTTTGTGGGTTTAAGCTGCTGTCCAAAAAAAAAAAAAATGGATGAGAAGTTTTTTGGTGTCTAATTTTAACACAAAGTTTGAACTTCGATATTGCAACGACAAAATGTGTCAAAATGTGTGTCAACGACAAAATGTGTGTCAACGACAAAATGTGTGTCAACGACAAAATGTTCTCACATCTTCCACACCCCTTCCCACCCCAACCGGAAGACATATACCAGTGTTTTCCATCACAATAGTTTATCAGTGTTTTATATTTGTGTCATGGTTTATCCAATACAGTCCTGCTCACAATTATTGGCACCCATGACGTTTATGTACATATTGTGGAATGTCGACTGAAGGAAATTTATCAAGTGAAACAACATATTACTACAGATAGCTTGTGTTCGATACAAAACAGCAAACGATAAAGAACATTTAAAAAGATGAACATTATGAGGAAAACCTAGAAAAACATAATGCTTGCTGTGTCAATGGTATTGGCACCCTTTGCTGCAAATCAGTATGGAAACCCAATTTGGCTCAGCCGGTGCAAATCACAAATGAGGATCAACTGTGATGAATTGCCTCCAGCCATGTGACATGAATTAGCCAATGAATGATCATTTTGGTGTTTTAAAAAGCCACCTGTTATTCCCTCGTCATGTGTGACAATGGTAAAGACAAAGGAGCTGTCTGAGGACACCAGAAACGCTATTATTTGCAAGCACAAGACCTCCAAAGGGTATAAGGCCATCTCCAAAGACCTTGGTATCCCTGTTTCAACGGTGCGTAATGTTATTAAGCAGTTTTCCAGGCATGGAACGGTCAAGAACCTCCTTGTACATGAGGGGGAAGAGAAAAATTGATGACAGAAGTTGGGGCGAATGGTGGAAAAAAACACCACGTCAAACATCTGAAGATCTGAAGACCAACCTGGAGCAGTCTGGTGTAACTGTATCAACAAGTACCATACGCCACACACTAAACAAAGCGGGGCTTTATGGGTGGAGGCCAAGGAAGACCCCATTGCTGAAGAAAAGACAAAAAGGAACGATTGATCTTCGCGAAAGAGAACCTGGACAAACCTGGGACAATGTTTTATAGACAGACAAAACAAAAGTGGGGCTTTTTGGTAATGCACACAAACCGTACGTTTACAGACGGCACAATAAAGCCTTTAAGGAAAAGAACACCATACCAACAGTCAAGCATGGTGGAGGTTCCATGATGCTGTGGGGCTGCTTTGCTGCATCTGCTACCTAAGGCTTTGACCGTATCACAGGCATCATGAGATCAGAAGATTATCAAGCAATTCTAGAGCGAAATGTCTTGCCCAGTGCAAGGAAACTGGGATTGAGGTGAAGATCATGGGTCCTACAGCAGGATAAAGACCCAAAGCACAGCTCCAAAAGCATGCAGGAATGGTTGAAAGGGAAAAAAAAGAGTGTGTTTTAAAATGGCCAGCAATGAGTCCTGGTCTCAATCCAATTGAAAATCTTTGGGGAAGCTGAAATTTGCCATTGGAGAAAGGAACCCTGCAAATGTTCAAGAGCTTGAGCATATTGCAAAGAAAGTGTGGGAGAAAATACCACCCGAGAATTGCAAGAAGCTTAGATAGATAGATAGATAGATAGATATAAGAAACATTTGGAGGCTGCCATCGCTGCCAAGGGGTGTGCAACCAAATATTAAGGAGGGGTGCCAATATTAGTGCACATGCTGGTTTTCTGTTTTATTTTTTTCCTTTGGAATTACAATATCTATGTTGAAATAACAATTGTCTTTGTTAAATTACTTTGGACCTCCAATTAAAAGATCCCACTGCTATAAATTTGGTACATTTCCATTTATTTCTGAAGACATTCACTCAGTTATGCAAAACATAAAGGGGTGCCAATAATAGTGAGCAGGATTGTATTTGGGTCTACCTTAAAGAAATATCTGATTTTCACAACGGCTCAAAATTTGTGTTTTTGCTGATTGTCGGTTGTAGTTTCGCGCAGCAAAACAAATGCTGAGTCATTTTAAACTTGCTAGCATGCATGAATCTTGCTAGCCGGTTAGCATCAGTTAAATCATCCACTACAGCTTGGTCGTCAGTTTCACTTACAATAAAAAAACAATCAATTCGCTAGATAAGTTTTTATTATTTGTTGGTTAACATCTTTTTAACTATGGAAACATCGACGAAGAGAAGGCGTGTGTCTTGAAGAACGTTATGATTACGTTAGACATTATTGAGATACGGAACTATAAAAAAAAACAAAAAACGAATAAATCGCCGTTTGGCGACATTGGAAAAAGACACGCCCAAAAAGTGAACCAAAACCCTGAGCTTAAACAAATGGAATGTATTAAAAATCAGACAGGCTAAGCTGAGATCAGACCAGTCGGATCGTTCCGCACCTCAGAATCTGATCATCAGATTTTAATCACTGGCGCTTTTGGACCCGAGAGTGAGTGAAAAAAAAAAATCTGTAACAATACTGTGATAGCAAGCAACAAACCCATGCACACTAAAGAAAGGCATCTACAGTTTGTTTATATATTTATATATATATTTAAAAAAAAAAAAAAACAAAAAAAAAACGAGTCATTGGCCTTTTCTATCTAGATTTTTTTTTTGTTCTATTCTCAGCTCCGACATTTCAATGGTGAAAACTAAACAAGCGCTCGGATTTCAAGTAGACCGTTTGGCTCCCCCCCCCCAAAAAAAATAAAATAAAAAAAACCCGGAGCTTATGGAAACGTTTTGAATAAACAAACAAAAACCCAAAGTCGTTCTCAAGGCAGAAAGGATTTTGATTTGTAGCTGAAACATTCTAGCTACAAAAGTTCATTAGCATCAAAAACATTTTAGTTTACTATATATATATATTTAAAAAAAATTATGTGCCTAAAGCCAACTACTGACTAAAAAATCATTTCGAAAAATATTTGACTTTTCATATTTCCCTCTTCATGGCTCTTTCTAAAAGTTAAACAATTTTTAATTCTTAAGAGAACTTGTAAATCCAGCCTCCTCCTTCTCACTGGTTGTCGGAGGCAACGAATCAGAATCATTCCATCGGAAAAGATTTGGAGAAGTGAAAATGGAAGGAATTTTTTTTTGAGGGTTGGGGGGGAAAAAAAGGAAGCAAGAAAAAAAATGAGCAGGAGAAGAATACAAGTGTCATGAGTAAACTTTGTTTTCACGCACTGGCTCTTTTCCGACGACCCGCCGTTCTTCATTTGACCTTCTTCTGTCGCTCGCTGGGGGAGAAGTCGGCGCAGAAGCCGTTGGAGGCGATGCCGGAAGACAGGAAGCTGCTGAAGAAGCCTGTGTTTTCGGCGTACAGAAACTCCTCGGCGAAATCCGGCTGCTGCTCGGCGAAATCCTTGAACGACTCTGTCGTGAAGTTCAATGAAAAAAAAAAAACGTTAAATGCTGAATTTCTGTATTGTCTAAAATAACCTTTAAAGTGTTTGTGCTTTATGTGTTTTAAGTGTTGCAAGTCAATCGCGGGATTCAGTTATGCTAGCAAGCTCTGTACTGAGGAGTGGGGGGAGGGGCACTGAAGGCCCAACAATGCTACTATCCATCTGAATGTTAATTCATCAGACTTCTAGCCAGAGAAACCAGCACAACTCTGCCCAAACAGGCCATATTAGCCACACCCACTTGGTGAGATACACCACCGAACTGATACAGGCCCACTGAAAAGTTTAGCCACGACGCTTCCTCTTTTCTTACCGAACGTCACTTTTCCACAGTTTGCCACGTCGATGGCGCGGAAGAGCCGAGACACTCTGAGCTCCGTCACTCCCAGAACCGTGTGCAAGATACACTCCAGCTCCTCCTCCGTTACTCCTCCATCCTGCGTCTGCTCAAACATCTGAGAACGAGAGCAAAGAAAGAAAAACTGATCACGTGTGAAGTCACTGCATTCAGTCTGTAGTAGACGGGGCCTGCTTTCAAATATATCTTGAGGATAGCACACATGCATACACACTGAGACACACAACGGACCGTGAAGGCGAGCCTGATGGTCTCCAGTGTTTTGGTGGGTCTGCACACTACAGAGAAGGCAATGACAAACTCGCGTACGTCCATCAGACCCTCGTATTGCTGGGAAAACATTACAAAAAAAAATTTCCATGAGGATGAAAACAGACAGCAGACACACAGCTCAGTTCCTCCTTCATTCGGTTTAGGCTTAAACTGCAGGAAGCTAAACCCGAACGTGTCTCTCTGCACCACTACTGCCTACTGACATGCTAAAGCTCTTAACAGCATTTTGTCTCAAACAATTCTGAAGCAGGTTTCTGATCGTCCAGAGACTTCAGATGAAGACTATAACCGAATACTCTTGACTAGGTGCAGGTGAAAAGGTGAATAATGAAGTTCCCACCTCGTCGAACAGGGCGAACATGTCCCTCAGCACCTCGGACAGCGGCTGATCCAGGAAGTGAGAGAACTGCTCTGTGTTCTGTTTTACTCCCTTCAGCTCCCGTGCCTTCCGACTGTAACCCTCAATCTCACTGATCTCCCGCTTCAGCCTGCATAAGTGCGCGCACACACACACAGTTTCAAAGACTACGTACCAAAATGCTAAATAAATAAAAAAACATGAAAACACACGAGATTAGCTGCATCAAATCACAGGTTTATATCACTGTTCTCGTTCTGATGTTATTGTTTCTATAGCAACAGCTGATTAATAGGGACTCGCAGTGTCTGAGTGTGTGTGTTACTCACCCTAGTCTCCTGACGAGACGAGCAAACTCCAGCAGACTCGTGTCCACCGGTAGTCTGAGCTGTCCCTCTGCCATGGCCAACTGACAATCCTCAAATGAGTAATCAGTCACAGGGATCTGCAGTGCCCTACACACACACACACACACACACACACACACACACACAAACACCTTTACTTACGGTATATATGAAGTAAAAGAAATAATACTGTATAAACTGTGTTGCTAATAAATTCTAATATAATATGAAGGCAAAATAAATGTCAGACACACTTCCTTTTACAGTAGACATTAAAAATATATAAAGTCCTGAGTGTATACACACACACACACACACACACACACACACACACACACACACACACACACACACTTACTTGGCCATGATGCGGCGCACATTCTGAGCAAACAGCTGTGGGTTCTTCGTCTCGTCCTCACTGGGGATGTAGACTGGGAGGAACTGAAACAACACAACATGCTCAGCATGCTCACACACAACAGACAAACCAAACAGTGTGTGCGCGTGTGTGTGTGCGTGCGTGCACCTCAATCTCAAGTTCATTATGGAGTTGACACAGGGTGAGCCACAGGATCTTAAACCTGATAAAGAATAAAATAATCGTAGCAGGACGATTAGTGTTCAGCGTCTAAAAATCTCAGCTCAGTTTCAGAACGTCTCCAACGAGCCCCGAAACAAATCTATAAAACCCTATCAAATAAAATCTAGAAAATATGCACCGGTTAAACATTAAGCAGTAAAATACGCAAGGCTTATACGTTAAAAAAAAAAAAGTCAGTACTCACGCTCCGGGACCTTGCCATGTCCAAGTGATCGTGTCCTGAAGAGAGAAACGAACATTAATCCGTCAATCAACAGTGTGGGTGTGTGTGTGTGTATTAATTGGAGAGGAAACATACAATGTCTGTAAAGTTCAGGAAAACTGTGTGTGTTGTGCAAAATATAAACAATCTAATCAACTACTGATTAGTGTATATTATATATATATAAATCTTGTTTTTATAAATCTCGGTGCTTGGACCCCTAAACCTAACACACAAAATCCTCAGCATAAGCAACAGTTTTAAAATAAATAAATAAATAAATAAATAAATAAATAATATGTCTTAATTTTACCAGCTGATTGGGGTAGCGTATGACAGCCGGCTGTACAGGCACAGCTGGAATAAAAGCACCTGAGGAAGAGAAAAAAGAAGAAAAAAAGAAGGAAAAATGACAAATGTTACCACACACACACACACACACACACACACACACACACCACAGTTATATTACACACCAAATATTATACAACTAGTGTCTGTTTAGTGCCTCACTGTCTGTGGCTCGTTTTGAAAGTCAATTTGTGAACCAACAGTTAAAAGAGGAAGGAAGTGCTTAGTGTACGTGTTGTACACGAGCTGACATGCACACGCGCGCGCGCGCGCGCACACACGCGCGCGCACACGCGCGCGCGCACACACGCGCGCACACACACACGCGCGCACACACACACGCGCGCACACACACACGCGCGCACACACACACACGCGCGCACACACACACACGCGCGCACACACACACACGCGCGCACACACACACACGCGCGCACACACACACACGCGCGCACACACACACACGCGCGCACACACACACGCGCGCACACACACACACGCGCGCACACACACACACGCGCGCACACACACACACGCGCGCACACACACACACGCGCGCACACACACACACGCGCACACACACACACACGCGCACACACACACGCGCACACACACACGCGCACACACACACACCTGGTTTAAACGTGATCAGACAGGACCTGTTGGTGCACGTCCCCTCAGGAAAGATCATGATCTGTGAAAGAAGCGTCTGTGAGGATTGAACACTAAAATATCCTTTTTTTTTTCCTTATTTACTTTTATTTCAGCACATGCGTCATTCACACAAACGGTTCATTCTTTAAGTGGGTGGAGTCAGAGAACAGTCACTCTACCTGAGGCCACACCCCTTGGGAATGAGCCCTGCGTTTGATCTCCTCTACGGTTTTCCGGCGCGAGTCCTGATCCGACCTCGACACGAACACGGGCCGGATATATTTAATCAGAGCTGAACGAGACGACAAAAAAAAAGGGAGTGAGAGAAACACAAACGCCTGGAAACCTTACTTTGGAAGCAATTAAAAAGAACTTACAACCACCATCAAGTCCACTAAAATGTGCCTTTATGAATAAACATGAATTATGCAAATTAGAACATTTCTCACTGATTTATTTATAACAGCCACTGAAACTGCTGAAAATGTAACCATGCCAACCGCCTGGGCGTCAGTAACATTCGCCTCCTTGGCGGCTGAACCTTACCGCCGTACGCTCCTTTATCCTCTAATTTGCTAATCAAATGGGATTGGACGGAGCATTTAACGACATCACAACATCACCACCATATCGACATCAGGTTTACAGAGAAGTGAGGAGTCTCACACACTTCTAACTCTAACCGGGGTGTGCGTGTGTGTGTACTCACTCCCCCACAGTGGGATGTCCTTGCTCTCAGCCTTCATGACTATGGAGGCCATCGTCATAGTAACAGGCATGGCATCAAAGTAAGACGAGTGTGGCGCGAGGGTGATGATGGGCGCCTGGGCAGGCAGCGCACGCTGACCTTTGACCCTAATCCAGTGGAAGCCACCTGCAAACCACATGGCCCGCATGAGGCGGCGCAGGACGACATCCACCACCCTGAGGAGAGACAGAGAAGGACAAAAACTATCAGTGTGTGTGTGTCATGTGACTTGCCTGTAGACAACATGGATGGAGAAGATCTGGTTTTAGATGCACACAAGGGACTTGCTGTTATGTGTGTGCGTGAGAGAGAGAGAGAGAGAGAGAGAGAGAGAGAGAGAGAGAGAGAGAGAGAGAGAGAGAAATGCAAATTCAGTGCAAGTTCAGCAACTCTACATCTTAACCAATGAACCGCAAGCACTGCTGAACGACTCTTCAAACAAACGGAGAAAGTGTGCGTGTGTGTGTGTGTGCCCGCGCGCTCTGAGGTCCAGCTCCAGGCTACAATTTTAACCTCGTTTATGCAAATTACTCTGGTTGTACACTTTCATTCACTTCCCTTACTCAGTCTCCAGGTGAAGAAACAAAAAAAACCAATAAGCAACAGAACAAGAGAAGGAAAATGAACAGAGATGGTAAATAGAGAGCTAGAAAGTGAAAGAATAAAAAACATACATTGCACAATCAAAGCAATGGATATCAATGTGAAAAAAAAATGAGGAAAAAAACAACAACAAAGCAGTTAGAGATAGAAGTGAAAAGTAAATAAAGAACAGAGAAAACTAGCGAGAACGGCGGCTGAGAATCGTCCACTGTGTTTTGGGGAGTTATGAGGTCATTATCAGTGAAGTTTAAGATACGACATCATCGTACAGGTGTGTGTGTGTGTGTGTGTGTGTGTGTGTGTGCGCGCTCACCTCCTCCAGAAGCACTGAGGCTCGACGCTGCTCTCACTACGTCCTACGGTGGCGATGAAGGCGAAGGGCCACGCCAACAACATCATGAATGCGGCGAAGAAGAGGCGCACGGGGAACAGGGTCAGAGTCATCACACCCAGCTACACACAAACACACATTATCACATTAAATTACAGCAGTACTCTTACCCAGTTGTGTACTCAATTTACTCAATGTGAGAAAAGCTTGTCACATTATAGGTAAAAGTAAAACATGTAAAACGTGTAGAAGGCCACGCCCCCTTTTACAAGCATTTATTTAAGCTACAAGCATTTATTTAAGCTACTCTGTGTGTGAGGAACAGTTCCAGGAAATATGAACCATATCTGAGATGATCATACTTAATTTACTCTATATATATATATATATATATATATATATATATATATATATATATATATATATATATATATATATATATATACACACACACACACACACACACACACACACGTGTATACAAATATATTTTTTTCTTTTTCTAATCGATCTGTTGACATGAGGTATATTTGGGATTTTCCAAAGTTCTATCCAGGTCGTGGCAAATCAACCTCCAAATTGTCCCCAGAAACCCGAACAGACACACAAACGAGTCACCAGAAAAAAACAAAAAGAATAAAAGAAAGGATTTTTTTTTTGTAATTTCATATTACTGAACATGAACTAGCCATAAGTGAGTTTGACATGAGCGCTGAGCTGATCTAAACACAAACACTCTTATCACTACAGTACCGCTAAAGTGACGCCGTTATCTTGAGTCAACATTCATCACAGAGATAACGCAGCTAACCTCTTGATAGATCCTTCGAGCTAATTGACATCTCCGAAACCCAGAGGCGGGTTTGGCTTTAAGCTCATATCAATACTGTAACACATCGAGAAACAACTCCTCGCTCACTCGCTCATTGTGATTCTCACGTTTCACGTGTTAAGTAATGCCTCATGCCGCGGACTCAAGTGACACTAAACGGAAAAAAACTTGACCCATTACCGCGCCTAACAAAATGGCTTGTTTTTCTCGTTACCAAAAGTATATATTACAAAGTATCAACAGTGACACGTGAGGTTAGAGACGTGAGCACCATCGACACGTGTTTACACATGCAGGCTCCTGTCTGAAGCATTAGAAATCTTCATTTTTTTCTTTTCTTTCCCACGTCAGAAACATAAAAAATGCCTACGAAGCTGATCCCTCACTTTGTCTTTGCTTTTGTATTGCAGTAACGTGTCAGACAGGAAAGAAAAGCAGTGTTGCGTAATATCACGCTTCAACGCGTCACCACATGTAACATGGTTTTCCACGGCACGAACGATGGTGAGAATAAAAGGCTGAAATAAAAGGAGTGAAGAAAAGATTAAATCCGTCACACTAACCATCCTCAAAGCAACGTCATCCATCCTTCCTACCCATAGATCCAGCCATAAATCTATTCATCCATCCAACCACAAAACCATCTCTCCATCATCTCTTTACCCGACCACAAATCTATCCATCCAAACATCTCTCCTTTCATCCCCCAGCTCTACTTTCCATTTTACACCCTAAAATCTATCCATCCATCTCACCAAATCTACCCATCCCTCCATCCTTGAAGCACCAAACCAACCCATTTCTTTCCTCAGAACTCTAGTCTCTCCATCTTCAGGTCTCATCTTCAAAGCCATGATCCACCTCCATCCATTTACTATCTATCCCTTTCTCCATCCACAGGAGTCTTTCTAGTACAATGTACCAGTACTTTCTAGTACATCCACTGTCTCTAGTACAGTGTGAAGACTAACATCCACACACATGCTAGTTATTTACATAAAGCTAACATCATCTCCACAAGCACAACCAGAGAAAAGCCGTCAAAACAGAACAAAGAACGACTACAACTCCATTTCCCCTTTCTTTAGGTTTCTGTTCTGGGGAAAAAAGTCAGAGTTTATTTATCTTTTAGATCCTTTCAGAGAGCTTACAGAGAGTCAAACGTTAGCAAACAAAGCAGGAAGCTAAGCTGAGGCGATGCTAAAGGCCCAGAGTCAAACCTTTTAATCATGAATTTAAAAAAGCTACGGGGAAAGAAAACACGCAATATATAACGAGTTAAACATTTTTTTACAACGACACCAAATATTGTAAAAACGCAAAAAAAAAAAATCAAATATGCTGTGAAATGAGATTAAAACGAAGCGCTCGTGAGCACCAGCTAACTTTATTTAGCTCACCGTTAGCTACAAAGTGGACGTTATTATAGAGTCTAAAGCACTGAGAATGCAATAAAAAATAAAAGCCTGTTGTGTTTAAAATGCACCTACAATATTCATTCGTGGTGTGATAATTCTATCAATTAATTCTATCGGCCATAAACAACAGACGACGTTTATGCAAACGCATACACACATTAAGGAAGAAGTTTTAAAAGAACAACAAATGTTTATTGATGCCTGTTGCACTCAGGTACTTGTTTAAACTCAAATCCTGGAAGGATTTTTTTCCCAACTTGGTTGTAAACGTTATTTAATCTAAAAAAAAAAATCTGAATGTTTTTGTGCCTCGTGAAGTAAACGCCTGGAAGAAAACTGCAAATTGCAAACCAAGGGCAATGCATATGTTGATGCGAGCATACAGTAACGCATAGTTAAATAGTAAAACACTATTTTCCTAAACGTTTGTTGAAAACATGGGATTTATATATATTTTTAAAAAACAAAAAAAAAGGAAAGAACGACAGAGAGATGTTGCTTGGTGCACGTGCACACTGCAAGCTGTTATGGGGATGATGAAGCAGCGGCTTTATTGCAACGTCTTTTGCATGAAAATGCATCGCTAAAGCAGCTGAACAAACAGCTCGAAAGGCTCACCTTAAGTTTCTGAAGCGGTGTAAACCTTAACTCGTGTACAAAAGGGTTTTTGAAAGGGAGAGCCAGCTCCTTTTCTCCATCCTCTCCGTCCATCCCGCATCGCTTTCTGCAGTCCGGGAGCCTCATCTTCACGCGCACAAAAAGAAAAATACAGCACGAATTACACTCGGTTTCGTGAAAGGAGCGTCTTTTCCGCGCCTGTTGTTTATCTACGTGTCCTTGCAGGTGAGGAAGAGTCTGATAGTAATCGGATCATGTGTTTCTTGTGCGCAACAGTCGCTACAATCCCGCTGGATTAACAGACACACAGACGCGCTCAGGCTCTGGCCTGGGAAAAAAGGAACTCAACTGCGCATGCGCAGCCCCCGTGGGTGCGTCTCAAAGCGAAGCCATTTTGTGGCGCTGTTTTTAACGCACCCTTGTGGACTTGCCCTTAATTTTTGCCCCGACACCATCTTAAAGGTAGGGTCTCCTTTTTTTGAGAAATGCTTTAGAAAACTGAGTCGGGACGACAAACAAAACAAAAATCAAAACAAACGTGTAGCCAATGAGCAGAAAGGGGCGTGTCTTATCAATATGGGCGGAGAGAGTGTCCAGTGCGCATGTGTGACGTTAGCAGAAAGCGGCTTTAACATCGACATGGAGGATAAAAACAAAGAAAGAAAGAGAAGAAAGACTTACGATAAGGCAAGAAGTAGGACGTGTTAATATAGGATCAGCTTTCCAGCGCTGGAGAGAACTGAAGGAGCAGGAAGTTGGCCACATATTCACAGGTTGGAGTTTCCCGAGTCAATAACTCCTGAGCTAAACGCTGTTACTACACAAATAACACCTCTTTTCTATCGTAGTAATGTAGAGAGGCAGCTACAACCGCGTTTTGTGTAGTAACAGCGTTTAGCTCAGGAGTTACTGACTTGGGAAACTCCGACCTGTGAATATGTGGCCAACTTTACTTAAGACGCCGAGGCACTTTTTCCCTTCTCGATAGGTGAGTAACGTTGGTTTTGCTTTGTTACACAGAACTAATATGTCGTCCTTTGCATGATTGTTTGTGTGTCATTTTTGCTTGTTTGTTGTTCCCTTCAGACACATTTCTTTCCATTAAGTGCCTGGGTTGCGTATGTGTGGGCAGAGCTAACAGTACAGGGGTGGGACCCATTTGGGTTAGGGGTGTGTTTAGGTGATTTTATATGTCAACATTGGCTTTCACACATCGCAGACCCTACCTTTAAAGTCCCTGATGAAATGTAGAAGTCAAGCATGTGAACAGCTATAGTTTGAGACTCACAAGTGTGACGGCACAAGGAAATCATGTCTTATCCTTCCATATGCATGGCATCAATGTGCCCTAAAATATACTTGTGCAAACTACGTGTCTGATCTTGCTCACATATCTTATATCGTGTTTCTATCTAGTTATTTATACATTTTAATAATTACGAAATTAAGCTCTGTTAAAGTAGAATTGTATGAGATTACGAGTCTTTGCTGCCATCTTGTGGCGGATAAACGCTTTTACAAATCGGATTTAAGAGGAAAAAAATATATAGATCTTCTGTCCTCTAGTGGCGAACAGATGAACTGCCGTCTAATAATTAGTAAAAGTATTTGTCTCAGTAAACCAAAGAACTCCGACTCTTTCGTGAATCATTGCGGACACGTTTAAATGTTGTGAATAGATAATTATATAAAGAGGTGGGTCACGTGTATCAACATTATATATCTAAACATAAACATATTCGAAAGGGACACAAAATGATTCAAACATTATATATTCGAATCCAGGACCAGGAGAAAAAGATAACAGAAAATGAATATGTTCACCCCTAGAAACAGCTCAGATTTTTAAGAAACATTTCCATGGATTAATTTGAACATTAAATAAACAGTAAGCGTGACATTTTTAGTTAAATCTAATGAAATATATACAAGAGCCGACTCTCAATGTTCATCTAAAACTAACTATCACCTGGTGATGCAGCTGTATTATCATATATACAGCACATAAAACTCATACTCATTCTGGACATGTCCCAAACCACAAGCCACATAAAGACCAATAGTATGTAGCCTTATAAAGTGAATCGGTTCTCCGCTTTGGGACACATCTACAGAAAACCGAGAAAAGTTATGTGGCGTATATAGATTATTGGCCACGTCCACAGTAGACCATGTTGGTGTTTATGTGGCTTTTACAGTGAACGGTGTGTGTGGTGTGGGACATGCCCACAGTGGACCATAGTGTTTATGTTCTATACAGTGAACAGGGTATGTGGTGTGGGACATGCCCACAGTGGACCATGGTGTTTGTGTTCTATACAGTGAACAGGGTGTGTGGTGTGGGACATGCCCACAGTGGACCATAGTGTTTATGTTCAAAAAGTGAACAGGGTATGTGGTGTGGGACATGCCCACAGTGGACCATGGTGTTTGTGTTCTATACAGTGAACAGGGTGTGTGGTGTGGGACACACCCACAATGGACCATGTTGGTGTTTATGTTGCCTTTACAGTGAACAGGGTGTGTGGTTTGGGACACGCACACAGTGGACTATGTTGGTGTTTATGTTGCCTTTACAGTGAACACTGTGTGTGGTTTGGGACACGCCCACAGTGGACCGTAGCATTTATGTGGGCTATAGAGTAAACAGGCTGTGTTTTTTGGGACACACCCACAGTGGACCATGGTGTTATGGGGCCTATACAGTGAACAGGGTCTGTGGTGTGGGGCATGCCCACAGTGGACCATGTTGGTGTTAATGTGGCCTGTACAGTAAACAGGGTGTGTGGTTTGAGATACGCCCACAGTGGACCATAGTGTTTGTGTTCTATTCAGTGAACAGGGTGTGTGGTTTGGGACACGCCCACAGTGGACCGTAGCGTTTATGTGTTATATACAGTGAACAAGGTGTGTGGTGTGGGACATGCCCACAGTGGACCATGTTGTTTATGTGTTCTATTCAGTGAACAGGGTGTGTGGTGTGGGACATGCCCACAGTGGACCATAGTGTTTGTGTTCTATTCAGTGAACAGGGTGTGTGGTTTGGGACACGCCCACAGTGGACCATGTTGTTTATGTGTTCTATACAGTGAACAGGGTGTGTGGTGTGGGACATGCCCACAGTGGACCATGTTGTTTATGTGTTCTATTCAGTGAACAGGGTGTGTGGTGTGGGACACGCCCACAGTGGACCATGTTGTTTATGTGTTCTATTCAGTGAACAGGGTGTGTGGTGTGGGACATGCCCACAGTGGACCATAGTGTTTGTGTTCTATTCAGTGAACAGGGTGTGTGGTTTGGGACACGCCCACAGTGGACCGTAGCGTTTATGTGTTATATACAGTGAACAGGGTGTGTGGTGTGAGACATGCCCACAGTGGACCGTAGCATTTATGTGTTCTATACAGTGAACAGGGTGTGTGGTGTGGGACATGCCCACAGTTGACCATGTTGGTGTTTATGTGGTCTATACAGTGAACAGGGTGTGTGGTTTGGGACATGCCCACAGTGGACCATGGTGTTCTGGGCCCTATACAGTGAACCGGGTGTGTGGTGTGAGGAATGCCCACAGTGGACAATGTTGGTGTTAATGTGGCCTGTATAGAAAACAAAGTGTGTGGTTTGAAATACGCCCACATTGGACCATAGTGTTTATGAGTTCTATTCAGTGAACAGGGTGTGTGGTTTGGGACACGCCCACAGTGGACCATAGTGTTTGTGTTCTATACAGTGAACAGGGTGTGTGGTGTGGGACATGCCCACAGTGGACCATAGTGTTTGTGTTCTATACAGTGAACAGGGTGTGTGGTGTGGGACATGCCCACAATGGACCATGTTGGTGTTTATGGGGCCTATACAGTGAACAGGGTGTGTGGTGTGGGACATGCCCACAGTGGACCATGGTGTTTGTGGGGCAGTGTGGGACATGCCCACAGTGGACCATGGTGTTTGTGGGACCTATACAGTGAACAGGGTGTGTGGTGTGGGACATGACCACAGTGGACCATGATGTTTGTGGGGCCTATACAGTGAACAGGGTGTGTGGTGTGGGACATGACCACAGTGGACCATGATGTTTGTGGGGCCTATACAGTGAACAGGGTGTGTGGTGTGGGACATGACCACAGTGGACCATGATGTTTGTGGGGCCTATACAGTGAACAGGGTGTGTGGTGTGGGACATGACCACAGTGGACCATGGTGTTTGTGGGACCTATACAGTGAACAGGGTGTGTGGTTTGAGAAACCATGGTGCCCTTACTTTAAAGCACTCGTCTTTTCCACTTTTCCTCTCCATAGGGAAACAGTGTGTGTATAAACCGCCACTTCTCATTCTCGCCAAATGTCATCGGGATTGATTTTTACAGCTGAATTACAATTCTAATCATCGGTGTAGAACGGCGTGTAAAGCCGCCGCCGGCCCCGGGCTACGCTCCCAAATTGAACACGGCCTGAGAAATTGTATCGGCACCGAGAACACGGTGTTTACTTCATGTCTTTAAATTGCATTTCTTCCGCTTTAATTTCCACACAATCCTGTTTTTTCTTTCCTCCCTCTGTTATTTTCCCAGCAGCCTCGGCGTATGCAAATGGCACGACCCGAGGCGCACTCAGGAAACTCGGAGAGAGACACGCGCTCACAGTGGCGTCCAATCAGGCGGAGTCATGCGAGTGTGACCGGTGTGTTGTATCAGAGGATGTATGATATTATAACTCAATACAACCACATGTTTTTCCACATCAATAAAGCAGAGCGAGAGTTTAGAGCAAGTGTACACACACACACACACACACACACACAGGAAGTGCACACAGGAAGCATGTGATACACTGTTCTAATATACTGGAAACATTTTTCTTAAATTTGAAAGAAACAGTTTCTTTCTGTAACTATAAACTATGAGAGGATGTTCAAAAGAATGTTGTAATGA
This sequence comes from Tachysurus fulvidraco, assembly GCF_022655615.1. Taxonomy (NCBI): domain Eukaryota; kingdom Metazoa; phylum Chordata; class Actinopteri; order Siluriformes; family Bagridae; genus Tachysurus; species Tachysurus fulvidraco. The sequence goes on from NC_062520.1 coordinate 29,380,961, forward strand.
TGGAAATGGCAAAATAAAATAAAAACAAGTAACATCTAATAAACATCTTAACACCTTTACCTCATTAAAAATGCATTAAGTTGTATAAACATGAATATGCAAATTAGGACCCACCCCCATGCCCTCCTGCCCTCATCAAGCTGACATGGCTAACATTAGTTTTACTTTTCTAGCCTGTTCGCTAGATTCTGCTAAAGTAACCCAAAATGTCATAACGTTGTTGTTTCGAAAGGCACTGTAACCATAGCAACCACCATTTAATTATATAAATACAGTGTAATAATAATAATAATTAATATTTGTGTTTTTCTAAAACAGTGCAAATGTAAACAACTGTAACTGCTGCTCTGGAGAGACATAATAGATTATGATGTCATCAAAGAGCGCTGAAACACACTGTGATGATGTAACACTCATCAGTGAGTCCATATATTTCATTTACACAGATACAGGCTGCATTCCAAAACCACAGTCATTGGTATCTACTGTTAGCATCATGCTCCTGTTCTGACATTCCTACATCCCACAATGCACCGCATGTGTGTGTGTGTGGCCCTTATGCCTAACACTGAAGCTGAGATTTGTATTTATCTATGTATTTTTATCTCGCTGGGTCATGAGTGTGGAATGCGAGTGGAGGACGTGGAGAGAAAGGGAAACGTTTATCGACAGACCGAGTGTTTGCTGAGTGCGAGCTGAGTTTCTCCTGAGAGGGAGTCCAGATAAAAGCCACGCCGTCGTTGACCTCTGCCTCGTTTCTGATTTTAAGGTTGTCTGACTCGAGTGGAATGAAATCTGCAGCGTGTTTATGTAATTTCACCTCACGGAGTAGAGCAAGTCCGGCGTTGTCTCAGATGCTAGCTAGATAATGACCATTTAAAAAAATTACATGATTTAAATAATAAATTATCCTTTTATAATTTTATGAATTATAAAATGTATATTACTTTTTACTATTTTATATTCAGACATTACCATTTATTTATAAGAATCTTAATATTTTTTCCAATTTACTTAGCTGTAGAGAACAGCAGGTCCACGTGAACAACGTGACCTTCACCTTGTCCTTAAGTTTGCCGTGTCTTTCAGCGGCATTACAAACGGACAGCAGCACGTGGAGGCGCTCGGATCGGGACAGGATTTGACTGAGCATCTGCGCTGATGATGGCTGAATCAAAGCAAAGAGGGGAAAAAAAATACCAGAAACAGCAGCTCAGGTTTCTCCTCCTGAGGACTAGATGAGAAGAACAAAAACACTGCTGTTATTCAGAGCAAAAGTGCTAACAAGTGTCTTTTGAGTCTGAAAGGCATCAGGGCAAAATTTCACACACACACATAAACATGAACACACACACACATACACACACACACACACACACACACACACACACACACACACACACACACACACTATGCTAATGCCAGATGGCTAGCAGCTTTCCCAGTCAGCATGTGCTAGCTGATCAAATGTTAACTCTGTTTAGTAACTTAAAAATGTTATCTAAAGTTACAATCTGATAAAAAATTAATCATTTAACCTTTAAGAACTTTATCTAATCATCCCTTTCAGCTATTTCTGTTCATCTGCTAGCAAGATGCATAGCAACAGCTACAGTAACATTCACCTTGTGTGTTAGCAGCCCTGAGTTTGATTTTTTTTTTAACCCAAATGTATGATGTCATAGTGGGTTTTTCCCATTGCTAAGTTTTTTCTTTTTTTGTTTTATACTATATAACAAAAGTATGATTTTAAACTTATTTCCTAAATATTATTATAATAAGAGTCAAGAAGAGTAGGCTGGAGCACTGAGGCACATTCAGTTCCACCAACATCCAGCTGGGGGAGCTCTAGTGATGTTCATTCAACTAGAGAGAGAGAGAGAGAGACCGAGAGAGAATGAAAGGCAAACACAAGAAGAGAGAGAGTGTGTGTGTTTGTGTGTGAGAGGGAAACGAAATGAAAGAGACATAGAGAGAGAGAGAGAGAGAGAGAGAGAGAGAGAGAGAGAGAGAGAGAGAGAGAACATTCTCTTTTAAGTCAGCAGTCTGATCTCAGGATCTGATCTATTTTCTGTATTTGTGGATCTGAAGGTTTAATTGTGACGTGTCTCAGTTTAAATTTTTTATTTCATCTCTAGATGTCACACTCACCATGTTCAGGAACCCGAATAGAAAACAACCCTCCTGCTATGAGAGAATCCAGGATTGGAAACAAATGAGGATGGAGAAGTTTCTAGAAGTTACTTCACGCACTGTTACTGTGTATTAAGGAAGGAGTCTCCATTGTCAGAGCAATGTTCAGTGTACAGTGTTCAGTGTTGAATGTTCAGTGTTACTCAACATCTGATGAACATTGCATTGTTTTACACTCTTCCTTCATCGTTGCACCCGAATCCGTTCCCTTCCAACATGGCTGAGGTATCGCTAAAAGCTAGCGGCGGCGGCTAATCACGGCTTATGTAGTGTATCTGCAGTGGACGCCACCTGGTCCTGCTTATCACACAGGGCTTCAGGTTGCAGCTCCACTCAACCCTGAACACCTGCCTCTCCCTCCTCAGAGCCTCGCCGCGCGCTCATGAAAGGACGTTTTGAGCAAACGGCCGCTTTTGTACCTGATATCCGGGCCAATATTCCATATCTGCCTCTTTGATTTGCAGCCAAGCCGAGCGCACGGGAGTTTCTGAGAGACGGGAGAATGAATGTCCTTTGAGTGAATGGATAGAGACTCTCTCTCTCTCTTTTTTTTTCTCTGAAACTCTGTGGCTTCCTGTGCTGAGAGAAAGACAGCTAGCTAAGATTAAAGACGCCAGATGGATGTAGCTTCGAGATCAGTTTATCTGCTTAGTTTTATGTAAACACACAAAAAATGCTAGTCATACTCTAGCTACGCTAACAAATGGTCTTGTCACAAGCATTTATGTGATGTTAATAAGCAACAAGGAACAATTTACACTTTAATTGTTAACGAAATGCAAAGCATTTCTTAGGAGCACATGCTAACAGACTAAGATTCGTCTGTTAAACAATATCTCTTAGTGGAAAGTTTGTTGCTGAAAGAAACACGCTTTTGTTTATAGACAGAAGGCTAAAATCTTAAGCTTTATCTCTTCAGTAGTGATTTTCATTTAAACATTTTTATTTAATTGTTTTGGTTGTCTTTTCTTAGTTGTGCATTAGGAGAAACCGGAATAAATGTTTTGTTTTTAAAATAGATATTTCCGTGGCGGGGGATGGGTGAGATGTGGAGTCTGGGGGCGTGGCTTAAAAGGGACTGATGGTCGGGGCTATTGTTCTGCAACAGATGCTGACTGAAGCTTTATTCAAGCTGAATTAAAACGAACAAACAAACAAAAATAAACGTATACAATTTGGAATATGTTAAATAATACATTTAACAATTAAATTACAAAAACGTTCCAATAAACTATTGAACTGTGTGTGAATTTCTCTAACTTTTTTCTCCTCCTACAGTTTGTAACATATAAACAGTCTAGAACCTTCCAGGGTTTCCACCCAAAAAGCGCATAAGATTTTCTAACACTTGCAGAATACATGGACTTAACACGCACCATGATTTGATGACATCACAAAGCTAGCATGCAGCCAGCACACGTGAGTCCACATAGCTCTCAGGAACCTGGGTGTAATTTGGATGTTCTTGTGTCCTGTGCTGTGACACGCTGCAGGTTCAGTCTGCATATCTGTGCTCAGGGTCAGACGCGAGGAAAAAGGCAGATGCTACACCGTTTCATGTACGATACACAGCACCGATATTCATTTTTCTCGCCTTTGGCATTGATGCATTTGTACGGAACGATCTAGAATGCAGATGTAACCTAAAGGCCTTTAAATAAACATTTAGCTCCTTATCTGCATTTGCAGGTTGGTAAGATCCATCAATGTTCTCCAAGCAGGACCTTGTAGAACACACACACACACACAGTTCACACTGTACTGATATCATCTTGAATTATTTTCATGGAATTTCCTTTTAAAATTAAAAAAAAAAAGAAAGAAAAAAAGATGAGTAGGATAAGAAGAAGAACCGGGGTTTCCCTCATCTCTGGACTGAAGATAACTAGAGGTTTATTAATGACCTGCCATAGGACGAGGTGTAATTAACGTCTTCCTCCAGCTTTCCTGGACAAATTCTGTTGATTGTTTGATAAGCACAGGACACGGGCAAGCCAAACCGGGAAGAAAGAGAAGATGGCTATCGTGCCTGGCTATTGGATCTGTTGGGGAAGAGCGCCGGTATCAGCGCCTCTCACCTGTGCATGTTTAATTACCACACGTAATGCAGATGGGGATAAAAAAAAAAAAACTCCACATCCATTACATTTCACTATTGGATTTGAACTCTGTTTTGCATAAAGGTGCGAAGCTCGTTAGCTACAAGCTTCATTTAATGGATAGCCCTTATTCCAGGCGCGAGGCTCAACCCAGTCACTGAATCGTACCCATGGAGACGATAAATAACACTGTCTAAGAGCGCACGTGTCTCAAATAAAACTCTTACTACAGCGCTTCTGAATTCTGATTCATGATTCATTTAGGGTGTTGATTCATTTTCTACAACAGCAGCTCTGACATCACAAAGGCCTCAAATCACAGATTCATTTACATCAACGCCTTACTGTTTCCATAGCAACAAGGTTCTTAAAAAAATAACTGGTATGGTGAGGCTTTCTGTAAGAAGATGTTTATTTAACTTTTACTGAAGTAGACTTTTATTATTGTTATTATTATCATTTTTATTATTTATTTTTTCATGCTCTTGGTGTGCAGACGGACTGCTTCAGCTCCCACAGCGAAACCGCTATCAGGCGATTAACTCATCAGACACGATTAAAGCTGGACGAAGCGGACTGAACTGGAGCGTCACAGCGGCTGTGAAAAGTGATTAAGTCTCTCTTGGTGATGAGTGTGTTATGAAGAGATCTCCATCGCTGCTGTATAATATTCCCTCTCAGACGTATTAACCTTTTACTGGTGCCACTTACACTGCAGCTCCACGACCATTAGCAGCACATCCATCTTTAAGTGAACGTGGCAGCGTCTCTCTCGTGCGCTTCTCCTCTGTGGGCTAACGGTTCAGAACATTACAGCGGGACAAATCAGCCGTAAAGAAGCAAAAAAGAAAGACCTAATTCACGTCATTAATAATTTACGATTTGTAAAATAAAGTAGATGAGATCAGTCATACAATCAATAAATAAACCTCTTTTAGGCCAAACGTAAAAGCCGCAATACTAATATAGCTAACAAATCTGGTCTGTTTTTTAGCATCCGGTTTAGCCTGCTGCACTTGGGTTCTGTCCCAAAACACATACTGCTTGAGCGTCATATTGTTATGGGGCAATATCCAACATCTCTGTGCTGTTTAGTAGCTGACCTTCGTTGCCATGACTACTGTAGCTATGTTCCAAATGCATGTTAACATACGATAACTGCTCACAAGACATACGTTTATACACTCACTGGCCACTTTATTAGGCTCAATAATGTAGTTATGCCAATGATGTGGCAGCAGCAGATAAAGTTCATAAGGAAATAATCTGATCTGGAGTATATCAGAGAATCATATGATCCCATGCTGGGATTTTCACACACAACAGTTTACAAAGAATGATGAGAGAAACAAAAAGCTCCAGTGAGAGACAGCTCTTACAGATGAGAGATGTGACTGGTCTGAGCTGACAGGAAGTCTATAGTAACTCTACAGCTGTGGTGAAGAGAAAAACATCTCAACATGAACAGAAAATCCAACATGGAGGTGAACGAGCTCCAACAGCAGAAAGAACAACACCTCAGGTTTCTCTACTGTTAGCCGACAACACCAGCCTGAGGATCGCGTTGGTTCAGTCTCACCAAATTGGACATCTGATCTTCAGCTGTCCAGGGTGGAAATTTTAGGAAATTATCTGCAAACTTTAATGGTTTTCCATTTAAACTATACCATAAATATTTCAACAGGCGTCCATTTGTAACTAGCATCAAACACTTCGACACGTATGAAATATAAATCGGTGTTTGTAATGGGCCTTTGTGTTGCGCTCTGCTGGGACGTTATTGTTCTTCAGCGAGGAAAGTAAACCGGAACGCAGACGACAGAGAAAATACATTTCATCCATCGCTGTCAGTGTAATTATCTTCCTCACTTATTATATTTTATTCAACAGCAAAGTGATGCTCAGTGAGGCGGTTGGGGATGACATCTTTTAAAAGTGTGTGAGTGTGTATGTGTGTGTGTGTGTGTGGGGGGGGGGGATCAGACGTCAATTTAAAGAGGGAAAAAATAGTAGAAAAGTGTGACAGCTACAAATCACAGGTTTACATTAACACGCTTGTTCTAATACGCTACAGGTTTTATAGCAACAGCTCATTGTCCTTGCGATCATGTTAACATTAAGGTTACATAAAGCTAGCAACAATAAAGAAAGGTTAGAGGAATCCAGTTAGCATGAAACTGTGTGAGTGAAGCGATTCTGTTCATTATTATCATGTTAGCATTGAAAACACAAACAAACTTGGACATTCTGTTAATTAAATTCAAAACAGAAAAGTTTTCTGGTCAGAGATTCATCTGTCCAGAAAAGTGCTAGCTTAAATTGTGTGTGTGTTCAAATACAGTAGGTGCTGTCAGTTACACACTCTTCAGGATGGTCTCTCTCTCTCTCTCTCTCCCTCTCTATCTCTCTCTCCCACACACACCAGGTTAAACACAACTGGACCCTGACCCTGACAGACAGCAGTGAAGGCAGGGTGATGCTACAGCTAACGTTTATCATGTTGCTCCTCTTCTGTAGCACACGTTGAGTCTCTCACACACACTCACACACACACTGTCAGGACCTCTTACAGCCTCTTTCATCATTTGACAAGGATCAGATTGGGCCCGGGTTGGAGAATGCTGCTGGTTTTTGAGCGAGGCCGTGCTGGAGGTTATCAGTGCAAAACCGCTGAACAAATCTGCTTTTATCGGAAAACGCTTTGATTCTCTGACGTTGCTGAGCTGCACAACCCGCCACGACTCGAGTGTTCGAGTAAAAATAGCTTTTCAACCACTATTATGATGATGGCTTTAAAAACTAGATAATAAAGAACAGATCTAGCTTACTAACATTCATTTAATAGTACACTATTAGCTATAATGCTAGCAAATTTGTTAATTGAACTTTGCTAGCTTTTATCTTTGTTAACAGAACAAATGAGATTTTATGCTAACTTTAAAATCAAACAAAACTAGCTGAAAACATTGATTCACCAGTATAAATATTAGCCGTATCATTATCATAACGCTAGCTGGATCCTGATAGCTGTTGCTTCATATTACTGTTAGCATTTTTATAATGCTAACTGATGCTCATACAAGGGTGAGTGTGTAATTTGTTTGTTAGGTTTATTTGTTTCTTGTTTTCTTCTCCTTCACAATGTACATTTTTATGTTGGTAAGGAACAAAACTCAGTCAATATAAGCTAAATTATTTATCACTAGCTAAGATAAAAAAAGATTTTTATCTGCTAGCAAGTTAATCACATTCCTAATTGAGGCATTTACTATGAGAAACCGCTTCATTCATTTCACAGAAATGTGTTTAAGAAAACTTTACCGTCAGGATTTGCTACACAATATTTGGAAAATTATCCAGCAGAACAAGAGGCTAATCTTTACCGTCTTGGAGCAAATATTGGTCACAGAAATAGTGAAGAAAAGTTAGGATTAATAGCTACAAAGTGACTCTGTGTTAGCAGAGCTCATTCATCTCTGCATACAGATGTCAAAAAAAACTTCTCCAAATAAAAACAATAAAAGTTTTAGCACGCTGTAATCACTACACCCTGGAACATAAGTTCAAAGTCTTACAGAATTTATACAACAGCATGATTGTGGACGCATTTGCATGAGCATAAATAAATGATTAAAGACGATACCGATCAGAGTTAATTATTTCCATTGTTAATTTTTCATCGCTTTTATCCGAGGCGGAAAAAACGCATTAGCTGCTCGGTGTCTGCTAAATCTTTCATGACAATCTGTTCCACAGGAAAACAAAACAGGCATCTGGAAGAAAACAATGTGGAAAATGTTGAAGGTTCTTCTGAACTGCTGGGTCATGTGTACAAAATAACAGAGAACCGGTTAACAATAAGAGCAAAGATTAATTTTCTTCCAATTCCACTTCAAGTTTCTGTTTTTAATCGCACATTTAGTAAAAACCTTTTTTGGAACCCTAAAAGATTCTATGTCGAGGCCTACAACAGTATGTTTCCCAATCAGAAAGAATTCCAAGGAACCATAAAGAACCATGTTCTAACTCTTACAAGATCCAGGAAATAAACCAGTTTAGACACGAAGACACAAAGACCACGCCTCCTTTAATGTGGCTAATACACAAAGGCCACGCCTCCTTTAATGTGACTAATACACAAAGGACGGCCTCCTTTAATGTGACTAATACATATAGGCCATGCCTCTTTTGTGTGACTATATTACAAAGGCCACACCCCTTTATTGTGATTAATACACAAAGGCCACCTCCCTTTAACGTGACTGACACAAATGACACGCCTCCTTTAATGTGACTAATATACAAAGACCACACCCTCTTTAATGTGACTGACACAAAGAACACGCCTCATTTAATGTGACTAATACACAAAGGCCATGTCTCCTTTAATGTGACTAATACACAAAGAACACACCCCCTTTAATATGACTATAACATAAATGATATGCCACCTTTAATGTGACTATGACACAAAGGCCACGCTCCTTTAATGTGATTAATACACAAAGAACACCCCCCCTTTAATGTGATTAATACACAAAGAACACACCCCCTTTAATGTGATTAATACACAAAGAACACACCCTTTTTAATGTGACTATGACACAAAGGCCACACCCCCTTTAATGTGACTATGACACAAAGGCCATGCCCCCCTTTAATAAAAACATTTGAATATTATTTATTTTTAGTTAATTATCATAATTTTTCTTTTAGATGTTTTTTTTTTATTAATAAGTGAGCATTGTAACTGTCAGAAGCTTTGTGAAACTTTAAAACGGACTCGCTCCTGAAATTCTCCCAGCTCTGTCTTACTCTCTGTTGTATTTTGCATGACCTTTCATACTGAAACATCGTCAAGCATTAATCAGACCAGACAAGAGTTCTGCATATTAATGTTATTCATTTCAGCGTCAGCCTGCAGTCCTGATTGGTTGAAAAGCTGCTCGTTTAGCAGCACCAACATGTCACTGTCCTACATGTAATTAGCTTTTTTCTGAAGAGGGTTTTAGCGATGAGGTTTCCTGTGATCAACAATAAAGCTCTTAATGAAGCGTGTCGACTCGCTGTGTGACGCTTTCATCCAAAATTCATTTATTTCTTGTTTTATTCATCCTGAGGAGTTGGAAACAGCAGGATGCTGGAGCCTGTGGATATTTGGTGAGATATGCCTCGGCTTTGTAAGAGTGATAAACAGGAAAAGAACTTCAGCAATGTTACTAAACTGTAACATTAAAAAGCAAAAGACTTATTGCTAAATAACACATTGAGATCTATCTCATCGTGATGGACAGATACAATGGCCATCAACAAAAGTCATGCCAGTGGCCACGCCTCCTTAACTGTTCCTCAGATACCATGCCTACTTCACTGACACTAAAGTAAATAATCAGCTTTATTGTCAGGCATGAAAGAGCTTTATTGTGAGGCATGTTTTCACATGCGAGGAATTTGTTTTAGTGACAGAAGCAGAAGAAGCAGTGTAAAAGAATGACATATACAATATAGACAATTTGTATGTACAAATGTGCAGGTTTGAAATGAGCAATTGAAATAGACAATATAGGCAATTTGTATGTACAAATGTACAAGTGTGAAATGTTCACCTGAAATACACATAGTATGTGTTTTAAGTAAATAGTGTGTAAGAATAGTAATCTCCATTATGTAGAAGATTCAAAGACCACGCCTCCTTTATTTTGACAGGTTAAAATAACTACACCCCCTCGCTGTGACAGGCAGAAAGGCCATGCCTCCTTCAGTGTGACAGGCATAAAGGCCACACTTCCTTCAGTGTGACAGGCATAAAGGCCACACCCCTTCAATGTGACAACCATGAAGGCCACACCTCCTTTAGTGTTACAGGTGCAAAGGCCACACCTCCTTCTCTGTGACAGACACAATGGCCACACCTCTTTCATTGGGGCACAAGAAAAGCAATTTTTTGAGTGACGAGTCATTTGAATCAGTTCATGTAAATGAATCATTTAGATTCATTCACTGATTAGTTCAGTCAGAGGAGAAAAAAGCAGAATAAATGTAATGTTTTTATTCATTCTCTTTAAAAAAAAACTAAAATAGCGATCCCAGATCAGCGCTCCACTTCGGTTGCTCTCATGAACCGTGCCGTTTTTTATAATAAACCAAAAACAGCGAGTGAACATCACACCGTCACGCCCCGACGCGTCCCCTCGTGACCTATTACCCTCTCTCTTTGCGATTAAAGACCGGATCCTTTTTAAATACCATTTGAATAATTCAATGATTTTTTTTTCAAGTAGATCAGGCGAGGATGAAATATATTCGCTACAAAAAAGAAAAAAAAAACTAAAAACACAAAACCAGCGTGGCATGTTTCCACTTTCCACTTCTCGGATATTAACTCTTACTGAAAATGAATATTTCATTCTGGAAGGGCCGAGTCTTCACAGGAGAATGACTCCGTGTACATTTACATTAATTTTTTTTTTCACAGAGGGGAATTTCCTCGAGTAGGCCCCCGGAGGTCACGTCGCGCCTCGTGTCGGACTGACAGGTCTTTTTAAAGCGGTTGTCAGTCGAAAACGGCCGAGCGGAAATTTCTCAGTTTTTTTTCCACCTCTTTCTTTCTTGATTGGTTGCCTTGATGTGTGTTAGTGTAACCTGTAAGGTTAGGGAGGGTGTCACTCAGCCCGGGACTGTCTTACTGTAAAATGTTGCGTGTCTGTCCACGGTGGGCGAACGCACTCAGGGTTTGTGGCTGTCAAGTTGATTTTATCCTCCTTTAGTTACCCAACACGCTGACAAGCAGTCTGTCAGGTGTTTGTCTTCGGTCCGTACCGTCGCTGTGTCTGAAAAGTGAGAATTATTCGCATTAGCGCCAACTTTTTCCCCCTCTCTCGCTCTCTCCGGATCCGTGGCCGTCTAATTTGCCGGCGCTCTCCTGTCTCTGTGACAGCGGCTTGTCACAAGAGCTGCAGGTTTTTTCGCCGAGTTTTGAACGAAGACAGCGAGAGAGAGACAGAGAGAGTCTACTTTTCCTTTTTCCTCACCTCGCCTACTCCATTTGCATTCGGTTTCATCACCTCGTCGTGTTTCTTTTTTTTCCCCCTCTGAGGGGATTTTTTTTATTATTTTTTCCCCCCCAAAATCTGACTTTTATTGTCAAAGTCATGGACATGCTTCAGGAATCTCAGCTCAGTCGAAGGAAAAAGTAAAGATTCTCCAAAAATAATTGATGGTTTTGTTTCACTCCGAATTTGAGAAACTCACGCTGGAAACCGATCGTTTGTTACTTCCTGGATTTTTTTTTTGTAACTTTATTTTAAATTATGTTAGCTGGAGCTGTTATGGATTTTCAGATTATTTTAAATCAACAATCAGCTGCTTAGAAATAAAGTGCGGAGACAGCGAGTGGCTCACTCTCACAAAATATATGATGTAATTCCAGTCCAAGCTAAAAATAAAAATAAATAAAAAAAAGAATACATTTTTATTCAACAGAGGCTATTTGTTTTATATAGTGCGGAGCAAATCGGGGCGCCAATACTTATGCACCCAAATAGCTAGCATACTAATTAGTTAAAATAATGAAGTTTGAGCAAACTTCATTCGAAATAATGTACCGTTAAAGAAGAGGAATTAATCGACAGAGGATTTGTGAATCATTATTTTTTTATGAAAACTTGTAAACTAGCCACATTGCTAGTGGTCTTCAGGCTCCATTTGTCCAGATTTATTAAAAAAAAGAAAGAAAGGCATGGTTATTTGTCTTGATTATTATATAAACACAAAACACACACAAATTAAACAAAGTAAGTTTCCAACGTAACAAAGACGTCGTCTGAAGCAACGCTAAGTGCTCGGTCACTAGAATGTACCTCTGCTGGCTAACCCTGGTGTATCTGCGAGAGTTCTTGAAACTTGACGGTTTTATCTACACTAGAACACTGCAGAGAGTTCCCCATCACACCGAGGCATCTCACGGTTCAACAGCTACGGCGCGGCTCGTCATACACACCTGACAAGAGGAGCGCGGCTAATCTCGCCTTTCTTACAGACAGCAACCTTTAGGCTTCTCCAGCATGGGCATATCACAGGCAGGGGAAAAAATGTCAACGTGTCAAAGCATGAAGCCTTTGAGAAGGTGAATCTGCTTTTATGAGCTTGAGAGTGAAAACTCGCTTCTCAGCCATGATGGATTAATTGGAGGAAATCAATGTGAAAATAACTAAAAGGCTGGGATTAGCTTGCTAGCGCTCATGGAAAATGCTGGAATCTTCCACAGCTAACAATGCTAGCAATGTGTATTTGAATATTAATTGTGTATAAAATTAGTGAGAATGTTTAAGTTTGGAAAAGTGCAAAAACACAGGAAGCGAAACCAGATTCTAATCAACAAATCTGTCAGAACCGACTTTTTCCTGAGCCCCCAAAATTAAACTCCATTGAGACCCACTTCCTGCTAAATTTATTTCTAATAAAATCTGCTTCCTGGAAAAATTCTCCTTCTAAGAAAATCCACATCCTTCACAATTCTATTTTGTACTTTAAAATCCACTTTCTAAAAAAAAAATCCTTTACAATTCATTTACGGTAAAATATATTTCCTGTAAAAACAAAAACAAGAAGAAACCTATTTCTTACAAAATTGACATGTATTTAAATCCACTTCCTGTAAAATCTGCAAAATCACACTTCCATTCAATTCCTGTTCCTTTACAATAAATTCAGTTAAAAAAAAAAAAAAAATCTAGTTCCTGTAAAAAATCACTTCCTGCTAAATTTACTTCCATTAAAATTTACTTATAACTTCCAATAAACTCTCACTTCCATTTAATATCGGTTCTGAAACTGCCTTTCACTGAAAGTTTAAATGAGCTAGCTGGAAGCGGCTGATGAACAGGAAGTTCCTGAAAGCTCTGATGCATATTTAAAGCCGATGGCTGAGCTGCTCTTTAATTGGTTTGGACATCGGCGGTTTAAAAATGAAAAAAGTGCAAAGGCATCCCCTTTTTTCTTCTCTTCTTCTCGTAAGCCTTTAATAGCGCAGATACCCTTTTCTCCGTGCTGAGGCCTGCCAAAACCGACAAGCGCCAGGTCGCGACCTTTGGCATTCGCGCTGCGAGTGTAACGAGAGTGAGAGAAAAGGAGGAATAAGGAGACTTCTCATGAATATTGTAATGGCCTTTCTCCATGCGTTCAGGGATACGACAACATGACATAAGCATAAGGAGCGTCCCAGCCCCAGGATCCGAGGACGATGAAGCTGAAGGCTCCAAGAGGAGGAGGAGGAGGAGGATGGAGAGAAAGTGGCCCAAGCAGGCTCTCATTAACCCTGCTGAGTGTTTAGGAAGTGACAGGAAGTGAAGGAGACGGACGTTTAATTGCCCCATCGCGATATTCAAAAGGAAGTGAACAGCTGTTAGGCGTGACATAATGAGGCTGGATCTGAATGTCAGGAGCCGCAGCTGGGTGCTGAAGGGTTAAGAGAGGGGAGGATCGGCTCAAAATTCACTTCAGCTGGTCCAGTGAGAGCTCAGTGCTGAGGAAATAAGACGCTGGGAAAACTAACAGGAAATAAATACTGTACATATGACGTACAACAAAATCATACAATGTGAAACACACATAGAAGGAGAGTGGAGAAAAAAAAGATGAGTTAAAAGTTCTTCTGAAGAGTTAAAGGTGTTTTACTGGAAAAGGAAACCAATTTAAAAATGTCATTTCAGCAGGAGTCTCTTCCTGCAAACTGAACACCAAAAATCCACTGCAAGGGTTACTTCCATTCATATCCACTTCCTCTAAAATCATATCCACTTCCTGCAAAATCTGATTCTCTTTGAATCTACTTCCTGCTTTATCAGAATTCGCTTCCTCCTAGATCTATTTGTCACATTCCACTTCAAGCTAAATTTTTACCTCTGATAAAATATGTTTCCTTAATCAGACTTAACTTTCTGGAAATCGAACATCCAGTTTCAAAACTCTTGCAATCCTCTTTCCTGTTTCATTTCCTCCACCTAGAACAATTTTTTTAATGTGTTTAATCAGGGAATAGTTTTAATATGTAATCATTTTTATTTCCTAAACTCTACATCTGGCCTTAATCTGCTCCTCTGAAAGTTTCTCTTCTGGCTGACGGAGCTGTTATATCCTGTCAGAATCAGACTGAAATCGCTGTGATCACGTGACTTTACCGGGCTGCGTTCCTCTGATCCTCTGTGCCAGGCTCAGGAAGTCACTCCATGGCAAACACACAGCCGGCATGTTATCGCTCACTGCCACATTCTCTGAGCAAAGTTTAAGCCGATGCCACGATAATCTGTACAGAGAGCGAGTGCTAATTCAGCAGCGCAATTAAAAAGCGGCTGCTGTGTTTACACGCTGGATGTGGAACATAAACAGCTTAACACGCCGACGTGGGCCATGTGGAAATGTGTGTGTTAGTGTGTGCTACACAAAACAGTCCCACTGATGGAATTTAGAAAACTGGCTCTATTATTTGAGCACAAAGCTAGCTGGAACAATACAAAACAATCACAGGACACTGAGCTAACAAAGGCGGCCATGCTAGCTGACATATCCAGATCCAGGAGATTTTTCCAAAAGCGACAATAACCAGGCTGAAAATCCTGAACGGAGCACTTTTTGATGCCTTGGATCTGAATTCTCCAGACTCTCAGACTTCAGCTGTGTATCGCTGATCTCTGGGACACAGAATTAGCCTGATGTATTAGCATAACCATGTGATTTTGTCCTCCAAACTTTGATGATAAATTTTCCTATTCATAATAGTCCAGGAGTCTGAATATGAGCTGCATCTATGTTTTAGATCTCAGGTTACACTTTAACAAAAATTACTAGACTTCTTTTGTTTACTGTTGGTTGCTTTAGTTACAGATAACGCTGCTCCAGGACTAACAGTAACTCTGTGATAAATATAATGACTACAATGTTTCTTAAACAAAATATTGCTTTGTGATATTTTTTGTGATACAACTGATATATTGTTGCACAGTGTGTGTATGTGTGTAAGTGTCTTTTCAAACAGGGCTATCTAATGTTACGTGACGTGTCGTGAAACCACAGCAGTGTTTTTCGTCGCCATCTTTTCCTCATCGCTGCTTTTATCTTGATTCTTAAACGGGTGAAAACGCAGCTGTCTTTGCTTTGTCATTTCTCCTATGTTTTTTTTGTTTCCCTCGCATGTCCGAGATCCCCGACACCGGTTTCCTGACGTACCTCCTGATTTTTTTCAGGAGGATGGAAAAAAAAACAACCTACCAACAACAAGAGCAACAAATATAAACACGTATCGCGGTGCCATGTAACTGAGTCCGTGACATGCTGTCAGGAGCTCGTTCTCTTACAGACCCAAAAACTTTTTCCCCCTGAGTGGGGAGCCAGATGATGAATGCTGACAGGAAGCCGTTCCATCCCGCCTTTCTCTTCCATGCCAGGCCGAGCTGAGCCGAGCCGTCATGCCAGGGTGCTTGCGCTCTACAACGCACTCGCTTGTACCTTGTAGCTCAGGTCCCATCAGGAGGCTTCAGTCGTTCGCTCGGCCGGACCGGTCACACATGGCGGCGTGAGGGGTGCAGGACGCTCCTCTGGGTAACGAGCAAGAACACACTTCTTCATTCCACCTTCCTCAAACGCATAATGTCAGGACAGAAAGCGGTAGTGCTGACCGCTTTCCTATTTCATATCATATCTATAACGACAAATTACTTTATTTAATATGTTAAATTTTTTTTAAATAATTTAAATGTTAAATTTTTTCAGTTTTTACAGATTTCTGTTTTTTGCCCATTGTTTAGTGTTTTCCTGTATAAAAATGTTTTTTAACATAAAAAATATATTATTTCTATTGCTTATTTTTTATGAATTTTTCTGGACAATAAGAAAAGGCTTATTTTTTCTCCTCATTTCACTCATTAAATTTAATATTCTTTAGTGTTTACTTTAGAAATAAAAATTGATACATTTTTCATGAATAAATACAAGCACAATACTTTTTTCCTGTCTGTGCATAGATTTTTCTCCATATTAAGTAAAAGCATGATTGGGCTGTTTTCTATGTGACATTTCAGTTCTGCTAACACTTGGTTAACAGACGTATCATGATGCGTGTTGTGTATTGTAGAAACGTCACAACGAACACCGCTGCACGACTGCTAGTTTCTTTCACAGGCGACAATCAGGAAAGGAAACAGTGAGACAAAAATTTCAATGTAAGGCTACTTAATTAGCAGTGCCACTGTTTTTGTTTCAGTCAGTGAAGCTCAATGAATCATCTTTTCCCACAAGTTTAGCTCCTTCAGCCCCCTCAGCCATGTAAGCGAGTGGTTAGGAATCACAGCTAAAGTGCAGGTACTTTTTTATCTTAAATGATTTCAGTTAGCAAAAGAAATGCATAAAAGGAATGTAGCTTCAGTATAGACTGTAAGTCTGAGTGGCGTGGGTCGCTTCTCTAGACACCTAGAATGAACACGCTAAAATTCTCCTTAATTGATCCTTCTTGTATTATAGGTTCCATAAAAATTTCAATCCTGGAATGAACCTGAAGAAAAATTTGTGCTATAAAGTACACATGGCAAAACAAACAGCTTTTAATTACACAGTATAATATCCAAAGCTAGCCTTGTAGCCTCGGTTGGATCAACACAACTCTAACTTAGCATTCACCTTTAGCTAGGAAGCTGGCTAACATTACATTAGCCGTTATCTAGCTTCTTAGCTGACATAACTAATAGAATATTTGATTGTGGCAGTTTCTTTATGCTAAGCAGCACCTTATGTTAATCATCTCTAAGAAGTGAATCTTGTCAAGTATTCCTTAGCCAGGTTTAGTAGCAAACTAAAGTTAAATATGAATTGTGTAATTTAAACTATAGTGATGTCACAAGTCAATATCATGTCAAGCCATGAAGCTAAGGCAATGCATTACAGATAAAAATTGTTTTTAATGTGTATTTAAGAAGCTAGATGACGTTCACTAGCTAGCTAGTCTAAGGCAAATTATTTTATTGTCACTAACATTTATAAAAATATTAATGGTGTGACTGTGCTAGCTAACATTTAACAATTGATCAGTATTTTTTAGCTCATTTTTTTGAGCTAGTGACAGCTAATTGATTGAATGTTATTTTATTTAGACAAAGAAGTACTAATCATGTAACTTCAACATCTCTTATGAAATATATATATATATAAAAGGAATCATCAATTTTTTTCTGGTTAAATTTTTTATGCAACTCAAAAACCACGATGGAATGTTTTTTTTTCTTTGAGCTTTTTACACTCTTACCTTGTTTTGCTGGCATTTTGTCACATTCCAGCATCACGTTGTGGTATTTTCGCCATATTAGTCCTGTTGCATCATTCTTGCGTGTTGCAGTGCAGTGTGCAACATCACATTAGGACAACATGCAGATTTATATATATATTTATTTTTTCTTGGGAAAGCCAAGAATGTTATGTATGGGATTTGTTTAAAAAGAAAAAAAGAATGACATTTTTATGCTGTTCTGTTTATTAAGAAAGAGACACTCTATGAGTTAATAGACAGTGTGGTCTATGAGTGAGTCGGCTCTTTGAGTCGACTCATTTTAAAAGCTGACTCCCATATAGAAAACATTTATTTATTTATTTTTTCAAGCTTATAGATATTGACGATTCCACTATCCTAGCAGTTTAATTTAATTAAGATGTCTCAAACGTTGTTCACCACCAAAAGCGTTTGTTTGAGTGAATTTAGAGATGTGTACTCGCTTCGAAAGAAGAGTTTATATATATTTATATATATATATATATATATATATATATATATATATATATATATATATATATATATATATATCTTTAAAATAAAAGTTGGTGCAATTCTATTAAATTAATGAAGCAACTACAGCCACATAATATCGCAAAAGCTTTCTGAATCATTTGAGTCGACTCTTAGTGGTGACCTGAAAATAATCACTACTGCTGTTCTTACATTTAAAGAAAGAGGTCGCTGTTGATTTATCAAAGAGAAAGTGTAGGATTCTAGCGCTGCTTCGGTGTCTAATTTGTTTTTAAAAAGTACTAAAAAATTTTAGTATAAGCATTAAAAAAAGAATCATTTTTATTCGTTAACTTTTAAGGAATCGTTTGTATTTGGTGCTTGTTTTTTTATTGTGCTGTGTTCAGTCTGTATAAAGAAATAGTCGGTATCCGGTGGCAGTGTTTAATAGATGACTGTTTAAACCCAATACAGTTTAAATTGAAAATTAATCTACAGTGTCTAGGATCACTAACCATGAAATTAGGCGGTGTTCTGGGTTCGAGGGAAAAAATGAAAGAAAAAAAGTTGGGTATTATTATAATCAGTTCACCCCAAATATACACTGAGAAGCAGCAGTAACCTTTTAATGGATATCATCATCATCATCATCATCATTATTATTATTATTATTATTATTATTATTATTATTATTATTACTGTTGTTGCTGTTGTTGTGATGTTTTGGGGATACTCACAAACTTCAACAAAAGTTGGATTACTCAGAATTTGCTGAAAGTAACACAAACTTAACAAAATATATCATTCTTAACACCAACACGTCATCGTTTAATAGTAACGATTTTTTTTTTTTTAGAGGTTAATAAATAATTCGGAATGGTAACATCAGACAGTCGTTGATTATTTTACAGTAACACACGTGCAAATCTCAAAAACAAACAACAACAAAAAAAAAACGTGCAAATCTCGACGTGTTGACTAGCTGACGTTCTCGCGAGAGTTTGTTAGTCCAACTCACTTGACGCTACGCCAAAAAGAAAAGAAAAGAAAAAAGGAAAACTTTAAAAATTAATTTAAACATTACATTAATTGTCAAAGTATGCATACAATATGCAAATATTTAACGATAAGTAATGGTAGTTGTTTACTAACAACATAGCTTTAGCATAAAGCTAGCATAAAATCCAGGAGAGGGCAGATATATCAAAATACAATATTTAATCTAAAAGTAAAATTTGCTTATTTGATCCAAAAAGTGATATATTCACGTTCAGTGTTTGAACAAGCATTTTTTCTAATTAAGTGCACTGTGTTCATTTCAGCAGCTCACTTGAAGGGGGCGCTGCAGTTCATTTTCAGCCTTATAACTATAAAAAATACGCTTTTAAAATGGCGACGTGTCTGAATAGAAATGAAAAGTATTGTAAGGGGTTTTATTCTACTTGTTCCACAGCACTTAGCCAGTGATATGCAATGTTTGAAGCCATGTTTTAATGTTAGTAAGAAGCTATACATGATACTTGTTTATATTTACTGATGTGGAAGGTTACAAAAAAACTTAGTTCCTGCTCTAAATTATAGCAGCTTGGTGTTTTGAATATAATTTTAAAAAATAATGATTTGAGTTGTATATATGATTTATTCTGCTAGTCAATTAAAGCGTTTATATATAAAAGTTTACTGATGTTTTGATTTGATGTTCAAAGCAACCTGTCTTACAGTATCTCTAAATGATCAGTTCATCTGTAATGATGCCAAAGACTGAATATTTAAATTCTTATTTTTCTAACAAGGTGTTTCCGAAACTCTTAAACTTAACAAACACAAACAGCGTGGACGTTGTGAATGTAGCCTCTCGCTAGCTCTAAAGCTAATTATCGTCAGAGCTGAATGGTGGAGGAATGTTTTTCTCTTTCTCGTTCTTGCGTGAAAAGTTGCTTGGTTCGAAATAAAAGGAGTTAAGGTGTTGTGTGTGTGTGTGTGTGTATGGGGGAGATGTCGGGGTTTATGAGTGGTTGTAATTAGTTGCTACAGGACGTGTGGAACTCCTGGAGGTGAAAGTGGCGTGTCATTAAAGCTCCTGTGCCGGCATGTAGCGTGCGCCGAGGGTTTTAACTCATTTTGGCGTGTAATTACTAAAAGAACACGGCTTGATAGATGGGAGAGTGAAGTACTGGAGTCACGCTTGCTCACTTTGTCACCCACACACAGAGCTCATGTCATTATTAAGAAAAATCCCTGACTCTCCAGATCACACCTCAGACTGGATCACAACTTTTTGTTTTTTCCTGTAATGGTACTAAACTATTAGCTCCAGTGTGAGTTTTAGAGCTGAAAGGTTCGGTAAGAGAGTTGTAGATCGGGGCTGAAAGTTTCGGGAGCTGTATGTGGAAGTTATTGGTGCAGTTATTAGTATTACTGTCTGAACCTTTGAGGATTGTATTCAAAGTGCAGTTCTTCAGCTGGAACCTGATGGCATACTGACATGTTTACTCATCTCACATTATCTACAAACACTGTAAACTTGCCTTCAGATTGTCTAGTGCTAGTCCTCTCCATATTCCACATATGAAATCATGGATCTTGATGTTAAACAAACGGCTCATTGTATAGATCTTTCTTTTTCACTAGGCATTTCATTATTCGTCTTACTTTTATATTATTTAACAACTGTATACTGCTTATTCTATTCATCTATATTTTATATTCTATTTTTATATTTTATTTTCTACTTTTACTTATCAAATTTTACATCATTTTACATGTATACAGTTATAATGTTTCATTTTCTGTTACTGCTATTTTTATTGTTCATTTAATGTCTTTTGACAATGTATTCTATCATGATTCATGTTTCAAGATTTTATATTCTCAAGATTCGACACACTGAGTCGACTCCTCTAGCATTTCTGATTCAGTGAATTGCCTCTGTTAAATTTCATTCATTCACTGAGCATCACTATGGGATTTCTCCTGGTCAGAGTGGTAGTGGATCCAGAGCCTGTACTGGTAGTATTTGGTGTGGAATGAAGGCCCGTTAATGATTTATTGGATAATAACAGGTTACATTATGGTTCCTATGTTATTATTTAATGTGAACTGTAACTGATTGTTGTTCATTTATGTAAGTCATTTGTGTAATTACTAAAAGAACACGGCTTGATAGATGGGCATTCATTTATGACAATGCTGATGTTTTAACAAATGCCAAGTTAGCCTTATAGTCTAGTCTAAAGAGTTAACCTTTTGGTTGTCACTAGTCAATTCATCTATGAACCACTTTACTTCATCATATTCAATTAATTCTCTAAAAACGTTAAGAGTCATATAATATAAGGTCACATTTTATCCTTCTGTGTGTATATATTCAGATTATGAGTTCCACTCATTTCGATTGTAAATTCAATTCAGTTCAGTTTCAATTAGAACTGCCATTTTTTTGTCTAATACATGCTTTCATACACAAATAAGGAAATGTTCCTGTGAGAGCAGCTCACATTGATGATTAAAGCCACAGCCAGTGCTGAACTGCTGCCACAATTCTGAACAGAGAGGGGGAAAAAAAGGCAAATTCGCTCGGACGCCAGCGTTAAAATCTTTTGGGTCAATATGAAAGTCATTTCTGTGGCGAGAATAAACAAACAGAGCTTTGGACACAATTTACAGGCATCGTGGACACTGATATGGATGCTGTTATGTTATAAACTTTCCAAAGAGTGCGTTCTCAGTTATGATATTTTATCATAATAAAAATAATTTATCCCTAATTTTTAGAAGTAGCATCTAATTTGTTTGTTTGTGTTTGAGCGAGTCTGTGTGACTCTAAAACAACACTATAATTTCACAGTTTAGACATTCTCAGATGATCATCTTATTGGAAATGCTGTCTATAGACTAGGCTTAACCTCCTGGCAGAGACAACCATTGTTTGCATGAAATCTTCTCCTATCCTAAGAGCCTAAGTAAAAGACTCACTGAGTCATTTTCTTTATATTTATATTCACTGATATTATTTCTATCAAAGCTTCTTTCAGTGAGGGATTATTATTATTATTATTATTATTATTATTATTATTATTATTATTGTTGTTGTTGTTGTTGTTGTTATTATTATATCTATAGTAATTCTATTTATCTGTCTCAACTGAATTTTATGTCAAACTGAATCTAAGTAAAACCTCAAAAACAAGTTCAATACACTTGGTCGTATTTTTTATTATTATTATTTGTCAGTGCAAAGTTTAGAAAATAAAAATAATTAAAAAAATAATATTTGATAAGTCAGATTATGTCCACAAAATAAATATGTGCTAATAGAATTTCTGAAAGAATTTAATTTACTGTTTAATAATCTGGCTTTAAAAATGGCTCTGTTGATTTTTGACAGATTTTTCCAAAGGGTGCCATTAATTATGGTGTTGGACTGTACGGTTCACATTAATGGCTTAGATGAACAAACATGAATCAATAAAAAAGAGGAATTTTTAGTTATGGAAAATTGTAGAGTGGGATTTCTTTTTTCTAAAAATGCAAATTCAGGCTCTGTAATGATCCTGATACTGTTAAATAAAACTCATCCATGTCTCTAGCGTACATTTTTTGGTTCCACTGGTAATAAATCTAATGCAAACTGAAAGACTGAAGGTTTTGAAAGCTCCTCCGTCTCTCTCTCTTTTTTTTTTAGTTTAACCACTAGTGCTGTCCTCACTAGCGGAGTCGTCCAAGCAGGAACTGAGCCGGGCCTCCGGTTCTCCAAAGTAATTCTAATGGTTCCACATGGAGGTTTTCAGGAAAGAGTCCCATCGGCCTGACATAATTGCTAGCGGTGACACAACAAAGAGCCACTCTAATGACTACAAACACTCGTGTGCTTGACTTCACCGCCTGTAATTGAAAGGAGGGAAGAAAAGATCAATAGCATTCACCGAAAGCAAATTGTATCGGAGTGGGGGATTGTTGGCTTTAAGGCGTCCGAGCCAGCTGCTGAACCTGCCGCTTGTTGCAGCTCCATTTTTTTGTGAAACTGAGCGTGAAAAAAAAGGGGGGGGGGGGGGTGTCTGCATAGAACAGAACGCTGGCTTCTTCTATTATTAATGTAGGAACCGAAGGGGAACAATGGAGGACATGAAGGGCTGAAACAGAAAAACAAAATGATCACACTTTCTGATTTCTGATTTATCGGTTAAGATCGATCAAATTCTTCAGCATTCAGAGCAGAAGAAATCATTTCTACACGTCAATGTGACTTTAAAGAGAAATTGTGATCCGTGATGAAGGAATCAGACCCTGTGTGTTAGCCGTTTGTAGAAACATCAAGTCACACTACACAGTCAAGTTTGTGGACTCTGAAACTGAATTCCTATGGCCAGGTGACAAAACAACCAACAGTGTCACAAAGTGGGCAGGAACAAAGTTGAGCAAAGTTTCATTTCTTGCAAAAGAAAAGCTAAGTGAATATTCTGACTAGTAGCACGAGCGATGGACGACAACAACAAGAACATGGTCCATGCAACATCGTTTACACACACACACTATTTACACAGATGTAATACCAGACGTTTATTTTTAATCTGACTTTCCAATCAAATATATGATTTCATCTCAATTCTGTAGCTAGCTGGTGTGGATATTATGCTAGCTTAGATAGGAAATCATTAAGTCATTCAGTTGACAGGATGTGAAAACTGACCTAGTCTCACCTAAAGCTCTACACTCAAAACAACAGTGTTTTACAAGTACAGGACAGGAAGAGTTAGATAAGCTTACTACTACAGCTAAACCAACAACTTGTTCACTAGACCCCATTCCAACTAAATTACTGAAAGAAGTGTTAAATAAAGTTGGTGATCCTCTTCTCAATATTATTAACTCCCCGTTTTCTTTAAGTTACGTCCCTAAATCTTTCAAGTTAGCAGTTATTAGACCACTCATTAAGAAACAGAATTCAGATCCTAATGAACTATCAAATTACAGACCTATTTCACATCTTCACTTTATGTCTCAAATACTAGAAAAGCTTGTGTCTGTTCAACTGTGCTCCTTCTTACAGGAGAACATTATCTTTGAAGAGTTTCAGTCAGGTTTCAGGCCCCATCATAGCACAGAAACTGCACTTGTGAAAGTTACAAATGACTTGTTCCTAGCTTCGGACCAAGACTGTATGTCACTATTAGTTCTACTTGACCTTAGTGCTGCATTCGACACTATAGATCACAACATTCTCCTAGATCGCTTACAAACGTACACAGGTGTTCATGGACAGGCTTTAAGTTGGTTTAGCTCCTACCTGTCTGATCGATACCATTTTGTATAATTAAATAGTGAATCCTCTGGTTTCAGGACTCCTGGTAGTTTCCAGAATATCTAGGTCTACTAAAGTGACTAGTGACTAGTGACGTGACATACAGCTAAGTAAGGTGACCCATACTCAGAATTCGTTCTCTACATTTAACCCATCCAAAGTGAACACACACACCGTGAACACACACCCAGAACAGTGGGTAACCATTTATGCTGCGGCGCCTGGGGAGCAGTTGGGGGGGGGGTTCAGTGCCTTGCTCAAGGGCACCTCAGTCGTGGTATTGCTGCCCCGAGACTCGAACCCACATACTTAGGGTTAGGAGTCAAACTCTCTAACCATTAGGCCATGACTTCCCCTAAAGGTGGTAGAGAGCGTTTTCTTATTTAGCTCCCAAACTTTGGAATAGTCTTGTTGATACACTTGACACACTTTCCCAGGCTTTGACACACTTTCCCAGTTTAAATGTAGATTAAAAACTCATCTCTTTAGTCAGGTGTACACATAATACATCCCATAATATTGTGCACTATTAGATCAGACTTGCAAATATTATGAACAGCAGCTATGTTAATCCCTCTCCACTGCTTCTCTCTTTGTACCCATACAGAGGCATCCAGAAATTGTACCAGCTCAGATCGTCTTCCGTGCGGTGAAGATTTTGGACCTCCACTGAGATGAGGCTGACTCTGAGAATCCTGAGGCATCTAGAGATCTTCCAACTCCAGTTAGACTCTGCGATACTATAGAGGAGATATGAACTCCATGTGATGTTTTGCATCAATACAACATTTTTCAGACTGTATATTTATAATCACACCTTGCAGTGTCACCCATATGAGGATGGGTTCTCCTTTGAGTCTGGTTCCTCTCAAGGTTTCTTCCTTTACCATCTAAGGGAGTTTTTCCTTGCCACTGCTGCCTGAGTCACCTCAGACTTGCTCCTTCTGGAAAAATACATACACATTGTGAACTAAATCTATCTAATATTAATGTTGAATTTTGTATTATATTAACCTTTATATTATTCTTTATATTAACCTTTCGTTCTATGTTTATGTTCTGTAAAGCTGCTTTGAGACAATGTCAATTGTAAAAAGCACTATAAAACTAAAATAGAAGTGAATTGAATTGAATTGAATTGGAAACTGGACATTTTGTCTGAATTCTGAGAAACACTTCCAAGTAACTTGATACTTTAGCAGGTTCAAATGTTCAAACTGAAAGCCCAAACAAAAGATTTGGAAATGTGAAGAAAACTTTAGCTATATGGGAGAGCTTGTATTGAGGATTTAGAAGAAGCTTATCATACTGCGTTGTAGGCTTGACATTGAATGAGCCAGCATGAGATATCCACACTCGTGAAGGAAACACTGACTTGCTTTAATTAGCATCTCATCTCTGTGAACAGGAAAATCCTGAAGAAAAAGCCAAACAAGCTAGACTTTGATGAAAAGCGTTTTGAAAAGCGGGCTTTTTTTTCCCCCTGCAGATCAGATAATAAGGTGGAGGCTGTCAGGTCAGCAAGTGCCGACTTTCTTAGACCTCGGAAATGTTTAATTGCCCTCCAAAAATGCTTCACATCCATCACAGTATCATGCCGAAAGGTATTAGAGCCAATTACCTGCGTTTTTCCTCCTGTACAGTCACCTGCGTTGCAAATGTGACCTTTCGCTCGGGCGCTGATTGCATGTTCTGGAGAATAGTGAGGGCAAGATGGGGAAGGTTGGGTGTGTGTAAAGAGGCATAGGTTCTGCTGTGAATTAGTGTGTGTGTGTGTGTGTGTGTGTGTGTGTGTGTGTGTGTGTGTGTGTGTGTGTGTGTGTGTGTGCTCATAAAGTCGACACCCCTGTGACAGGCCCTGTTCATGTTAATTTGCTTTGATATCCCTGACACACATCTGACACCATTCAAAGTGGAAAATTGCGTTTGTGTTAGAGATGTGAGTTTGAAGGATATGATCACCATTTCAGTCTTCTCATTGTTTTCAATGTTCTCAATGTTTTTAAGAAACTCAATGTCCTGTTCTCAATCATATCAGTGTTCTCACTGTACTCGATGTTCTTCATTCTCTCCATGTTGATGCATGTTCGATACTCTGATGTTTCCAAGATGTATTTAAAGCACTCTTTCGAGGCCATGGACACTTCAGTGAACATTCACAGAAGCCTTACTTCTTCTCTTAATTACAGGAAGAGAAATCATGCCATGTCTAACAAACACTGAGGCAGCACCAACTTCACTGAGACAGACTGACACAGAGGCAACATCTACTTAACGGACAAACACTGAAGCCACACCTACTTTATTTGACAGACATAGAAGCCACACCTACTGTACAACCTTACATGACAGCCTACTTCAATTAACAGAGAGTGGGGCCACACCTGCTTAACAGACAGTCACTGAGGTCATACTGACTTCACCTGACAGTTACTGAAGCCACACCTACTTCAATTAACAGACAGTCTCATGGACCACACCTACTTCACTGAATAGACAAAGAGGTCATGCCTACTTCACTCTGGTATGCAGAGAGGCCACAATGCCATGACTGTAACTGACATAGGCATACTGCACTTAGTGGACAAACACAGAGGCCACATCTCCTTTATGAACTGACAGACCAGTGGACACACCTCCAATGTAAATGATATACGAAGAAGCTGAACCTCCTTCAATGTAATTAATATGATGTGAGGACACACCATTTTCCCTGGACGATAGTTTGCTTGTAGGGACGTAGGCACCTCAAATCAGGTTGTATGAAAAAGATCCACATTTGCTCCATGCAGTCTCTCTCCACTGGTGTCCCACAAGGCTCAGTGCTTGGTTCATTTGTCTATACCTGATCTGTGAGATGATCATATCCCGACATGGGTTTCAAACCACAGCTAACAAATTGATGCTCAACTTATCTACACCTTCTCAACCTCAGTCACTTGTGTCTCTGCTCAGATCTCAGCATATCTAGCAGACATCTCATCATACAGTACATGGCAGCTCATCAGCAGCCTCTGATCATCAAGGTAATGCATCCCTATGTTAGGATCTTTTGATCTCACCTGGACCACTGTGAGATCTAACCATCTGTCACTACACGCAGCCCTAGGGTAACCATGGACAATCTACCTGCACACACTATTTGAACCCTGCGACTGTTCCAAAATGCAGCTTCATGACTTGTTTTTAGGTTTCCCACACCAGTTCTCATATGCTAATGGATTGCTTTGCAGCCTCTGCTGGATTCTATGTAGCTACTTGAACACAATTTAAAACACTGGCTATAAGGCCAAAGGCAGAGCAGCATCTCAAAGAACATAATTGCACTGGACCATGCTCCCTTTGAACCCATAGCACTGCTCAACAGGTCTCAACCCAGTCATCATAGGCCAATTAGAGACCTTCTAGAGACCTTTGCAAGGTTCTGTTTTAGGCCCATTGCTTTTCTCCCTATATATACTTCCCCTAGGTGCAATCATTCGTAATCATAGTATTGGCTTCCACTGTTATGCTGATGACACGCAGCTATATGTTTCAGCTAAGTCAGATGTGAGTCACCAGCTTAATAAGATTGAAGATTGTGTGAAGGACATTAGACAGTGGATGCTTACTAACGTCCTCCTGCCTAACTCTGTCAAGACAGAAGTGCTTTTACTAGGGCCACAGGCAGCCAGAAGTAAGCTTTCTGATTACAGAGTAACACTGCATGGTCATTTTATTGCATCATGTGCAGCAGTACAAGACCTCGTGTGATTATTGATACTGGTCTCCTTCACTGTAACAGACACATACACAGTCCACACCTCTTCCACTGTAACAGATACATACACAGGCCACACCTCCTCCACTGTAACAGACACATACACAGGCCACACCTCTTTCACTGTAACAGATACATACACAGGACACACCTCCCCAACGGTAACAGATGCATACACAGGCCACACCTCCCCAACTGTAACAGATACATACACAGGCCACACCTCCTCCACTGTAACAGATACATACACAGGACACACCTCCTCCACAGTGATAGACAGATACATACACAGGCCACATCTTTTCCACTTTAACAGATGCATACACAGGCCACACCTCCTTCACGTTAACCGATACATGCACAAGACACAACTCTATCACTGTAATTAATGCACATAGGCCACACCTCCTCCACTGTGACAGATACATACACAGGCCACATGTCTTCCATTGAGACAGGCCACATGTCCTCCACTGTGACACACCGAGGCCACACCTCCTTGACTGTAAACATGATACACACGATGGGCACACCTTTTTCACGGTAAACTGAGACACGCAGGCCACGCCTACTTCATTATAATGTATATGTGCACCAACAATGTCTTCTCCACTGAACATTTACTGTGGACACGCCCCCTTTTCTAAGTGAGTGAATTGTTTGAACACTCAGAAGGGTGAAATGTGGCTCTGTCTCATTTCTCTCACATTCACTTCTGACCCATTTTAGCTTGATGCTGACATCTCAAGCTTTTTGACACCCTACCATGATCTTAGGGCACTTTATAGTGTGTTTGAAGTGCACTCTTTTGTAGGTCGTATCTCCCCCTCTTTTTTCTGGAGCAGGCCGATGATGTCACACTGACCTCGCTGCTTTGCATTACACTTGCAGATCTGTTGAACTTTAATGGCATTTAAATGCAATTTTGCAGCCGTCGCCAGAACACGAGTGGCTTTTTGCATGTCATTTGCTTTGTGATTATTATTATCGACCGGCGCTGTGGTGGCGCCTCGACATAAACACATCATTTACTTTGCTCTTATGTATATATGTGTTATTGAAAGTGTTGTGATACTGAAGGGAACAGGGTCACACTCTGGGTTTCATATAGATGCATTAGCATGTTAGCAACTTATTTACATTCTGACCTACTGAAAATGTCATGGGGGAATTATTTTAACAGCAGCAGATATCGCTGTGTGAGGAAGGTGTGCATCGATATTAAAGGTTTATATCATGATAACGGTTCATAGGTTTATGATATCACAAAGTTTTAAAGATATTTTCACCGTCCATGTGACTGATCTGTTTACTTGCTTGGTGACAAACAAACAACATTGGCTAACAAATGTCCTGACCTGTGTGTAAATCCCTAAATAACTTGTTTAATATCTATGCTAACAAGCTAACTATACAAAATTCTTATACAGGTTTCATTAACTTCATAAAATTAGCTAACTGACTGACTAGCCACTGATTCACTACCTCTGTACAGGTTCGTAGCTAGTTAACCACATATCATTTTAGTGCCTGTATAGCATTTATCGCTTCCGTACATACAAACAAAACTAGCCGACTAGCTATAACTCACTGAAGTAAATGTCTAAGCTTATGATGTGCATATTTGTCAAAGAGCACATGTTTTCATGTCATCATCAGTAACAGTGATGGAAGAAATTGCTTAGCCATCGTTTCTCACTTGGAGGTTAATTACAGATGAAATGCTGCAGTGTGTTGGAGAGTGACCACACACACACCAAAAATAGAATATTATATATATATATATATATATATATATATATATATATATATATATATATATATATATATATATATAGAATACTTGTTTATTGAATTTTAAGCTTGTGCAGTATTAATCCAGCAATAAAATACAACAAAGTGTCCAGCAATGCTAACACTTGTATTATTTTATGCTTTCTTTATTTTAGTGTAAAATTACTGTCAAATAAGTAAGACTGTACATTAGAATAAATTACAGCTTAATATTAAATTATATTAATTATTAATATATCTTTGTAATATTAACATAACTCACTTTATTTACAATAGTCACTGTTATTTTTTTATATTATCTATATATTTTTCCCTTTGCCTCTACAAATAATACAAATAATTAGATTTTTTTGTTCTACTTTTTAAAATGTTATTTTTTATTATTTTACTTTCTATGACACAGACAGTCCCTTCATGTGACAAATAAAATATGAATTTCAACTTTTTAATTCATCTTTTTCACTTGAAGGCAAAACAAAGTTTCTGTGTTTTAGACAGTTTCTCTGTTTAAACATCTATATTTCACATATATTCTCTAAAATGTTCAGTAGAATTTATTTCTATAGCTTTAAATATGACGGCACATGTTCCACCTCATCATTTTTATGCTGTTTTACTGATACATTTAAGAAAGATCAGTATTTAACAGCTTTTTTTCCCCAGCTAATAATAAACACTGGAGCATTATATGACATACACCGTGTTCGTTTTAAATGGAAATCTGCGCATTTTATTACTTTTTTTTATAGACAATGAGGCATTTTATAGATTTAGTCATATACATTCCTCTAGATAAATTAATAATATAAGTATATTTTTCGGGCATATAAAACCACTTATAGCTTTACTCGTTTTTCAAAGAAGTCTTTCTTGTTCACCGGCGTTCAAGAGAAAAGAAATAATAATAATGATAAAAAAGAAACCCTCAGGTCGATAAAGCTCTTAGATTTGGTGTTATTTTTCCTACAGAGCCTATTTCCTGCAGGCTAAGAGTCATTAATGGAGCTTTAGGAATTATCTGGTGGACCCGTGCCGACCCGCTTTTTATTTTCTCTCGGGTTTTATTTTTCGTCCAGGCCGAATATGCTGCTGTCAGAGCGGCTTAATGAAAAGTAACGCACCGCTGATTACACTTTTATTTGCTCTCTGTGTAAAAAAAGCGGCGCTGTTAATTTCGCATCCGCGTGTTTGAATTTGCCACGGCTGAATGATTTAGTCAGACAGGGGGGAAAAAAAGGAGCCCATCTCTCTAACACACACACACACACACACACACACACACACACACACACACACACACACACGTATCCTTGCTTAATGGGGACCAAGAGTCCCTTTTCACCACGATTTAAACAATACAAAGTTGATTCATGTTTACTCAAACTATATTATAAACACCGTAACAGAATATTTTTTAAGTTTTTTTTTTTATATATAAAACCTGCTGAAAAAAATGCCAGCTGTTCATCTCACAAAGTCTTCGAGGGACCTCTGAAATCAGGTAAAAGTATGAAATAGTGGGCAAAGTCAAAACAGATGATTTCAGTTACAGTATAGTGGGCAAATTAGTATGACAAAAAAGGAGGTATATGAATTAGAAGAAATCTGTTAAATTTATACTGAGTATAATACAGACACCAAATATTAGCTATAGCTAGCTATGAAACGTTTTTCATATTCACCTCAGTAAAATTCACATTTAGACACTTATTTGAATTTCTTATCATATGTGTCATTCTTGTTCAATGCATTTCTTTTTTATTTGAACTCTAACAGGCATATCTGTTTACTCTATCAATGCGCTGGTTCTAATACATTTCCGTTTGGTGGTCTAGGTGAACAAATTAAAAAAAATTGTTGTCATGGTGACATTTTATAAGAAATTTGACAGTGATCCTGCTGTTTAAAAAACCCTGCTGTTTAAAAAAATAAGTTCTCCAACATCTTTGTGGTGGATGGGGTTGTGTTTTTTTTCTGGAAACACATAAGCTACGTTTTATTTTTTTGTTTTATGAATTTGTTGATAAAATGTGGTTGTTGTCAAATTGCTGCAGTATCAGAGGAATAAAGTGAAATTGTGACGTGCTTTTAAATGAAAGTAATCAGCTTCAGGGTAGTAACAGTAACTCTGCTTTATCACACCACCCTACTGTTGATTTGTTTTCTATTAAATGACTCAGAAAATGAAACGTTTTCTATTATGCACTTTCAGCAAATTTGCACTCGTTATTTTAGAATTATTTCACCAGATCCACAAATTTTCTGCATTTTAGTGTGAACATCTCTAAGTTAATCAGTGCTCCAGACTGAAATAATGATCCGAAGTTCAGATTTCGAGAGCTCTGCAGTGAGTATTACAGTATTTTCTGTATCGTTTTATTTATTTTTTTTAGCACTAAAAGTAGAAGATAGCTTTTCCCCCGGACGATTTTAAACGGCTCTATCTCGAACTGATCTACAATGTTTAACCAATGAGTATCTTTTCTATCAAACAGGACACATCCTTTGTCCACAGGGATCACGCGTGAGAAGGTCTCAATCGTTTTGGGGCTTTTTGGCATTAAAATTCATTACACCCGCGTCTCTCGGCAGACCTGTTCCCCGGGGAAGCACACTTTTCCCATCGCTGTCAAGTCCTGCGTTGCCTTTTCTGCCCTTTTTATCTTGAAAGAACTAATTCCCCTCCTCTTGCCCTTTTCATTTCACGACGTGGCCTGGTGAAGCCCCTAGAAATGAAGGGTTTACTGTCGGCTAAGACAAGAAAAAACACTGGGCATGATCACTGTAGGCAGTATATTAAGGGGTTGATGGGGAAAACGAGGGCCCTTTGACTTTGACAGCGAGGAGGATTTGATGCTTCGATAATATTATCAGGAGAAGGCAAGCAATCGATAGGAGAGATGACGGGATGCGTCCCAATTACCCCGCGGTTATGGGGCGGGTTAATGAGGCTCGTCCTCATCGTCTCTTCAACACACACACACACAGCACCGTGATTGACTGCTTTTGTAAAGCTCACAGCGGGGCGTCTGAAGTTCACCGTGTTGAATTAACACACTTACAGTACAAAAATATGAAACGCTAATCAATGCAAGCCTAAATGCTATACTTCTCAAATTCTTTGTTGCTTCCAATAGTGAAGAACTTAAGGCTTTACAGGAAATAAACCAATGTAAATCTAAATCTGGAAAAAAAAAAATTCATCTGGTTTGCTTTTTATCAAGAGGTTTTGTTTAGTTAATTTCCTGTGGTAACATTTGCTAACTGACTTAGCTTTGGGTTAATATTCGAAGGCTTCTGTCACACCTGTTTCCGTTTTGTTTTGTTAGGATGGTTTTCTGAACAAAGCTGCATCATTTGTGCTCTTGGCTAGACAACACTCTTAGCTAGAAATCGGTTGAATAGCTAGCGTAGCTTTCATGCTCATGATTAGAGTTTTCTTGTCAGTAATAAAGCTTGAGTAAAGTCTGGAGGAAGATCTTGAGGAGGTCATGAGGAGGTTGTTTGCCTTCGCTGGAGCTTTGAAGGCAGAAACTATAGGGAATTTGTGATTCTTGTGTGGGAGCTAATCTTAAACTGTGTAAAATTCACAAAAATACTCAAGCTGTTATTTTTATTTGCATCAAATTTAAAGTACTGTTGATAAAATATCAGACTAATGTCTCATTTTTCACAAGCTGCCTCAACAAATCGCAATCTGATTGGTCAGGACTTTATTAAAATGCCTGTCATCACTTTTTTTTACTATACTATTGTATTTTTTTACTATACTATTGTATTTTCAAATTTGGAAGCATATATATATGTGTGTGTGTGTGTGTACAAAATGTAAGAAAGAAACTTGAGAACAAAGAAAAAGAAACAGATAGCATGAAAGCAATCTAAGATTCTAGCATTTAACGATGATAACAAACACAATTTCATTATTTGGAAACAAAACAAAACAAAAATCCTATTTCAAAATAAGATTTCTTCCGAACACCAGAAAAACCACTAGAATACACTGCACATGCAGACGTAAATCCGAAATCGACTATTTATTACAGTGAACAGATTCGAACAATCCTTAAACAAATGGAAAGTAACTTGTGATTTATTCTTTTTTGATGCGTTTTTTTTTTTACTTTTCATTTTCCAACAGTGACATCATTAATGAGATTTAAAAAAAAAAAAGTTTGGATAAAGACGACCAAACGGATGCATGCTGAAGAACATAAAAAAAAAAAACGAATGCAACTGTAAACTTCTTTTTTTTGTAACCAAAATGTAAACTTTCTGTTGTATATTTACAGAATTACAATGTGCATTGAACATATATATGACTATATTTATAGATATTTATATTACTTCCCAAAACAGATCTGTTTATATGTGTTTATATAGAAGACATGTGCCAATAATCCATCTGATTATCCTAATTAGTTCTAATAAAGGTTTGATATTTGCATTAAAATTGATTGAAATTAGATTGAATTTTTGTACATGTAATCATTTTAATATGTTGTTCCTTTTATAGTTTAGAAAATACAAATATTTGCGAATGTGAAAAACAGAAATGTAGCTGTTAATATTAGCTAGTGTGATTTAGGTAGCGTGATAATATCACAAAAACATTTAAATAGTTTGACATGTTTTTTTTTTTTACTTATTTAGTTATATATTTTATCTTAAATCTTGGCACATGCCTAATATATAATATAATAAATAGAGTAAACAAAACCCATCTTGGGAACTTTGAATCGAGGTGTCGATAGAACGGTTAATACGTACAATTCCACATAATCATTCGAGCAAAATTGTTAAAAAAAAAAAGTCTGACACGACAGAGCAAATATGGACCTTAAAAATGTCCGACGCCTTTCATTCAAACCCGTCACAGAAACTGTCTCAGCAGCGTATTCCACACAGATTTCTCTACAAATGGTAGTGGATTTTATGTTCACGTATTTTTTTTTCTTTCAAAGTCACGTGAACGGGTTCAATCGCGTTGCGCTCCGCTCTCCAGGATCGAGCCTTTGGTTGTGCCCCAGGAAATGGCCATGTTGCTGTTGTGTGCTTGGTCCAAAGTGCTGTGTTTGAATAAAGGATCGTGGAAAACTCCGTCCACCCAGTGTCTCAAGGTGGTGACTGGAGAGTCCTGTTGCTTCTCTGGGGCTTTTCCAGGTGGCGGGGATGAGCCAGTTATCGCTGGGTGACATCGAAGCATGCAGGAAGAAAATTCAGTGGGATTAAGCGAGGTGGCGGTTTGGGCCAATGACCAAATCCGTGGCTTGCTGTCAAGAGTTTGGTGGTCCTGCTGGAAACAGAGTTTGGTATTTCCAGTGGGATTGTGCTCACAGTCTCGGCTCGAAATTTTCAGGCAGCTTTTGGGCAAATCGCCGTCTCTTTCCAACGAGGTTCGAATTGACGGTAACTTTAGAGCATCTCCTTCGAGCGAAGGTAGCTTCAGGGAGGTCTCTTTGAGGTGCTCAGGTAGTGAGCTCATGTGGGTGTTTACGTGGAATTGATGCTTCATGTCACACTCTGAGCTTTCCGACTCGATGGCGTCAAAGTCGTCCAGGTCGCTCAGCTGAAGCTCCTTATCTTCTCGACTTCGGCTCTCTGGTAAGAGAATAACAAATATAACGATTCGTATCACAAAGTCGGTGAAGACATATCATTTTCTTCCTTAAGAATATCCCGAAGGCCCACAAGCTTAAAGTTTTACGCCACAACACATTAAACAGCTGTGCAACGATTTATCGCAATTAACTGCAAAGGAACACAACTTTCTTAGAAATAGCGTTCTAGGTCAAATCTGTCCAGACAAGACTTCTGTAAAACCTCTCATTTTCTCATCACAAATTAGAAACACTAGAACTTAGGAACCTCGCAAGAGTGGTCAACACTAAAAAGTATTCCTTGTTAAGACAGCTAGCTTGTAGCTAGGTGTCCATATTGCATTTAACCGATGTTTACGTTTATTGTATGGTATTTATGAATATGTAATATACCAATGTTACACTGACCGAAAGCTTTCTGAGGTAAAGAGAGAGCATGGCGAGACGGATGACAGTTTCAGGCTTCGAGAACGCAAATAAAGTAATGCAAAACATAACTCTAACTGGATAAAAAGTGATTTTGTTCCACAGTCAACAAATTACAACTGTACATGAAAAACAAAAGACTCAATTTTCTGCTGTCATAGGAGAAGATTACTGATTAAAAGTTGAAAAGAAGCTTCATGCACATTGTTTACTGACATTCATGCTCACTTCATCATGTGAAGAAAAGTAATCCAAGCAGCCATATTGGACTGAAGTAAACCAAATGGAAGCCATTTTAAATGCAGATATAAAATACAATTGAAAACTTTACACAAACTTGATGTTTATGATCAGAATTTACATTCTAAGCCAAACCTTTGTTAAAAGTGTGGTTTGTAAATCAAACAAACCAACAAAAACAACAACAAAAAAAAGAAATCTGAAATCTGCAACTCTACAGAAAACAAACTGATTTAACTATTTAAAAAAAGGTTGCTAAATGGACTAGCTATTCATACATATCTTTTATATTTATCTTAGCACCGAAATGGAACAATTAAAGATAATTAATTATAAGCATCTGTTACTGACTCAAATTTCTAAAACCTAAAACTGCAATAACAAAAACACTTTTGATCGCTATCCCTGGAAATGTAAAATATTTGAAGCTTGCTAAATTTCAGCTCGTAGCTTGTTTCCCGAATAAAGCATTTTCTTGTTATTGTCAAGGCAGAAAGCTAACCGTCATCGTTGGCATCGCTTTTGATCTGCTCCTCCTGTGAGCCATCGTCGTCATCGCACCTCTTCTCGTCCGAGCCCTTGTTCCTCGGTGCCCACGTCATCTTGTTTTCCTTCTTGAGTCTCCGTCTGGCATTGGCGAACCACGTGGACACCTGCGTGAGCGTCATCTTGGTGATGATGGCCAGCATGATCTTCTCGCCCTTAGTGGGATACGGGTTCTTGCGGTGCTCCTGTAGCCAGGCCTTCAGGGTGCTGGTGGTCTCACGCGTGGCGTTCTTCCTCCTCGTGCCTCCATCCATCGAGCCATATCTAAAAAACACAGGAAATGCTGCGTTATTTATTTATTTGTTTATTTGTTTATTTATTTATTTATTCATGTATGTTTACCTCTCAATGCAATTCATGTCTAAAAAAAAAGGCCCTCGGGGGAACAGCATAAAATAAACATGGCCTGCTGTTTTCTCCAGTCGTGCCTGTTCTTTTATGTGGGTTAAAAGCTCTGGGACAGCGTTTAGGCTTCGAAATGAAGATAAAGTGAGTGTAAAAATTGTTTTATTGAGCGCAGAGAGCTTTTGAGACCGATGGCATTTCTAAACAAACCATACTCATGTCCTAACAACCTCGCCAGTGTCTAGCTCAACTTTCTCTCGGTGTGTAAATGTAAAAACACATTTTTTTTTCTGACCTCACCGAACATTTCCTTTCCCACAGATTCAGTCTTTAATCGTTGACTTCTAGACGTTCCCGGCTAACTTTCCAGCATGAAAAGCGATTAGCATCTCTGAAATGTCACGACCGGCTAATCGCTGTTGGAAATCTGATATGCGGCTAATCATCTGATCGATACGCAACAAGGGTTCTGATGGTGTTTGATTAGAATGTTAGCAAAGTTAGCAGAGTTAGCAAAGCGCTAATGAAGAGGAAAGGTGTAAATTTTCAACACCTGTCATATTGGTACTGCCCCAATGTGGGATCGTAGGGGTAGTAAGCAGCAGCTGCAGCCTGGGTGATGCTCGCTGAAGCCGCGCTGTCTTTGGCGTCGAAGGCACCCTGTGATTACACACACACACACACACACACACACACACACACACACACACACACACACACACACACACACACACACACACACAGAATATTTCTGCTCTTATTTTATTATCACTAGATATTCCTTTTTTTGATGCAGAAATGTTTCTGACTCCCTTTGAAAATAACTTTAATGGCCAATTTAATAGAAACAGAAACAGACTCCTTCTATACTCTATTCTAAAAATACTCTCTCCTCTAAACTCTATTCTACATACTTTGTCTTCTATTCTATACTCTCTCCTCTCTTGTCTAGGAGTGAGTGTCTTTGAGCTATTAAACGAGTGTGTGGACTGATGTGAGTGAGGTGTGTTGGTGGGAACACTGAGATCTCCTGAGTGTCGATTCGATTAAGAAACAACTGACAAAATTGATTCAAAATAAATATTTTTAGATCCTTTTAAAAGTCAGTTCTACACTTAATTCAGTTGTTTTTGATGTAGAGTATGAGCACAGAGAGATGAGACACCTTGAGCAGTGAGTCTGCTGGAATCTGACTGACAGAATATATAACATTTTTTTATACGTATTTTATTCTGTTATATAATATACATTATCAGTATCAGTTCAGCGGGAGGAAAAATCTTTATACTTAAAAACAGACTCGGTGCATTCATAGCAAAGTTCTTATGATAAAAACAACATATTTGTAAAATCTGGATGGAAACTAAAGCTGCGTGTCACTTTTAATTTGCTTGTGTGACGTCACAAGATCGATGTGGAATGATGACGAGTTAACAAATGACTAATGATATAACAAATGATTAGAGAAAAAGGAACTAAAACAACCCCCCTCCCCCTCACCAGAGAGTAAAACGCTGAGGCCTCAGTGCCGTAAGTGACGTAATTTCCGTAGCCCTGTCCGCCGGCGTACGGGTTGCTGTAGACGCCGAGCTCGTGGCGCGCGGTGGCCAACAGCCTGCTCTCGTACACGGGGCAGTAAACCGGAGCCTGGGGTGGTGGTGGAGGAGGAGGAGGAGGAGGCGGAGGGGCCGGTGCGCACGAGCCAGACTCGGACACGGAGCGCGCACGCGACTCACAGCACGACGTCAGAGAGTTGGTGGGCATGAGGAACTGAAGAAAGGACAGAAATCATCATCATCATCATAATCATCATCATCATCATCATCATCATTACTCAGACAGACAGAAAGACAGTCAGAATGTCAAAGGCCAAGGACGTCCCTTAAAACACCTCCAGCTAAAGTTCTTACATCTTTTCCTAATTTCTGAAGTTCTAATATTTTAATTAAAATTCAAACCAGGTTTTAAGAAACATTTGCGTAGAAACAATTCACCTAATTAGTTAAAAAAATGCAATCCCGTGGAGCTTTAAAAAACATAAACAAACAAACAAACAAACGGATAGATAGATAGATAGATAGATAGATAGATAGATAGATAGATAGATAGATAGATAGATAGATAGATAGATAGATAGATAGATAAATAAAACGAAAAACAAACAAATCCAAAACAGTTTTACTTTTCTTAGCATTATTTTGCACTGTTCATGGTTGATGCAATTTACTTACTCTTATGTTTTTAAGCTTTTCAGAAATCTTCATGCAAAATACACGATGTGAGAAATATTTCCATATCCAAATAAAATAACCATAATTGTAATCTAATTAATAACGGTAATTAATAAAGGTATAGAAAAAAACGGTATTTAATGGAATATAATTTTTTGGAGGAATTTTTTGGATAATTTTTTGGATATAATACTATTGAAAGGTAGCTTTAGAAAATATACTGGATTTAGGAAAACACACACACACACACACACACACACACACACACACACACACACACACACACACACACACACACACACACTGCTGGAAGCAATCTTCCAGAAAACTTTTCTGTATTTATAAATTGTAAGAGACCGAAACAAGAGAGAGATAGACAGAGAGAAGCTAAACAATTTCTGGTATCCTCAAAACCCAGGAAAGTCCCTCTAGTTTGCCTGTGGGACCTTTTTTCCTGTTTTGTTCTTTTCCTACTTTGAAGTAAAAAGGTCCAGAGTGACATCGAAGCACAAAACAAACACAAAATCACATTATGTCGTTGCCGTTGTTGTTGTTTTTGGTCAGTGTGCCAAAAACACTGTGTCCTTTCAAAAGACACACGATGATGGAGCTATGCCAAAAAAAAAAAAAACACACAACAGTTCATCCAGTGCTGATAAGCACGCGCGTGTCGGGGATAACCGGTTACTCCAGGCACGTGTGCACACACGCAACACGCACTCACACACACACAACACGCGTGCGTCTGAACAATTTATCATTATCAGTGTGAGAGATACACATAGATCGCGCGCGCGTGTTTACGCCAAAAATCTGGCATGAATCGGAAAGTCGCACGTGTGTGTGTATAGGTTCTTACCTGTGGAGCAGAGGAGTAGGGATATCCGAGCTGTGGATAGGACATCGCAGATGATCCCCTGGATGCAGGAATGAGTGGAGAGCGGTGCAGCTCTGCACCAGCATGCATGCGCTAGTGGACCACTGGACGCTTATAGGGCGAAGAAGAAGAAGAGGAAGAAGAAGAGCGACAGCATGTTGCATTGACTTCCTCGTCTTCTTTAGTTCTTTTAGTTCTTTTTCCCCCCAAGCAGAAAACACAACAGTTAGCAACAACTAAAAAATCTGCCCCA
>NC_062520.1:29423890-29443890 GCF_022655615.1 Tachysurus fulvidraco
TGTCCCCACAAGGTCACAGCTGTCCCATGTTCTTGTCCTTGTGGGGACTTTGTGGGTCCCTGCTAATATATATATATACACACACACAATGATGGACAAGTCAGGAAAAACGATCCGGTCCATCCCGGAATGGATTTTGCTGAGGTTATTCAGGTCCCTATGAAATATTCAAATACACGAGTAGAAGCTTTTAGAGGGGAAAATGAAAAAGCCGTGCTTGTTTCCCCTTTTTTCCCCCCGTTCCTTTTTTAAAGATTAAAAGAAAGCCGTGGCGTTTCAGACAGATGTGAGGGCGACGTTAAGAGAATACCGGCTTATAATGTGACATTTAAAAAGCACGAGGGTCGCACTTGCATAAATAACAAATAAAGTGTCAGATGTGACGTGCAGGAAGGAAACTAGTCATCTGTTATAGCCATGATTAGAAAGTGAACCTCTTCGACTCACAGCCCAGACTTTTACATACTTAATTATCCAATTAGACAATTTAATCCCACTAATGAGGGGAG
This sequence comes from Tachysurus fulvidraco, assembly GCF_022655615.1. Classification (NCBI taxonomy): domain Eukaryota; kingdom Metazoa; phylum Chordata; class Actinopteri; order Siluriformes; family Bagridae; genus Tachysurus; species Tachysurus fulvidraco. Next base: position 29,424,400 of record NC_062520.1, read on the forward strand.
CAGAAGAAACAAACAAACAAGCAGTCAAATAAATCCATTATTAAAAAGTACAAAACTCATTTGCTTGTTGTATTTCTTTATTTTGAATCAAAATGTTATTGAGGAAATAGGGAAAAATTAAATAAGTGTTGAAAGATTCAACTGTTTTATAAAATAAGTAATAAAAAAACACAAACAAAAAAAAACGCTGTGAAAGTCTTAACTGTCTGTTTATAAAAAAAAGGGAAAAGACAGTTTTATAACTAAAAGATTACACTGTAATAAAAAAAAGGAACTAACTTCTGCATAAACATGAGGCACCAAAAATAAAGATATTTATGTAAGAGTTTGTTTTTGAAATTGACAGATTACTTACTAACTAGCTAGCTAAATAAATAAATAAATAAATAATACAGGTTTTGTAGGGAAAACACTCTAATTCAAAGTTCTTGAGCAGAGACATGAAACTTGTCTGATATTTTTGATAGAAAAATTAGAAGAAGAAAAGAATTGAATTTAATATCAAAGTAATAATAAGAATGAACATAAAAAATATGTATACAATCATGTATTTATACTAGTAATTATTAGCAGGTTGCATAAGAAAAACCATTGTAGTGTAACAACCGATATATCATACAGTACAATAACAACCGATATATCACTCACACACACACACACACACACACACACACACACACACACACACACACACACACACACACACGTGCGCACACACACACACACACACACACACACACACACACACACACACACACACACACACACACACACACACACACACACACACACACACAAACACAGAGCTCTTCACTAAACTCAGCTTAAAGGTATATGAAACAAACCCAACCATGTCAAACCCATCTGATCATCTCTTATCATCCGACATGGCATCCAGGTGAGGGTCAAAGGTCATGGGGGGTCATGTGACTCAAGCTGAAGTTAAAGGTTAAAACGAGGGTAAATGACAATTGCACAAATGTCAACACCCCGGCTGTTGGATTAAACTGCGCTCGAGGCAATGCTCCGGCCACATCCCAATCCAACACGAGGTTACTGACTTGCTAGTGATCTATTCATTCATTCATTCATTCATTCATTCATTTTCTACCGCTTATCCGAACTACCTCGGGTCACAGGGAGCCTGTGCCTATCTCAGGCGTCATCGGGCATCAAGGCAGGATACACCCTGGATGGAGCGCTAACCCATCGCAGGGCACACACACACACACACACTCTCATTCACTCACACACTACGGACAATTTTCCAGAGAAGCCAATCAACCTACCATGCATGTCTTTGAGTTCACTCCGGCTAGTGATCTAATCATAAATAAATATTTCTGTCTTTCACTAATCTGATTTTGAACAAAACCAACAACATAGCAATCAAATGCTAGGATACAAAAAAACCAAGTAGTGATTTTATGGAAATGGCAACAATCTTGGTTCTGTCCCAAATGCTTTCCAATCACAAACAGCAGAACCTCATTTGGAACCCAAGCTTTAATCATCCACAGAACCATCAATGAACCTGACCACTATATCCAGCAAGTGAAAGGGCTCTATCCTGAATCCTTATCTTTTTTCAGAGCTTTTCTGTTTAGTAGGATTCTACACAGAAGGACAAATCAAAGAACTCTTTACATGGAGATTCATCATCGGTTCTCTCAGAAAAACAAACCCGAAGATCCTAGAAGAACTTCAAAGTTTCAGAAACCCAGAAATCAAGCTGAAACCTAACAGTGTGAAAGGAGTGTGTTTCCTGTTCACGAGAAGGTTCTCATACTGTACAAGCTTTCTGAAAAGATTGGTTGGGGGCTTTGCTCTTCTCTAGGTTTCTAACTAGAACATAGAGGAGACACCTGAGAAGCTTCCATCTGAAGTGCAACCCAAACATCTTCAGGACAGTCTTCAGAATTCCAGAACTAGAACAATGGCTTTTTTTTTTCTTTTTAAGAAGAAATAAAACAAGAACCCTCATGATGCTTGATGTTTCCTTAAGACAGTGAGAGCAGAAGTGCATGGACACACACACACACACACACACACACACACACACACACACACACACACACACACACACACACACACACACACACACACATGGTACATATAAGCTTCTGTGGCTGCTTAACTAAGCGCTCTCTGTGTGTGTGTGATCAATAATGCATGCAGAGCGGAGTGTAACACACCAAAGCTCTTAAACGCCGCAGAGGAGAACCCAGGAGCCGGAACACAGAGCCATCAGGAGCCATGAGGAAGTGTAAGTGACATTCAGTACAGAAACCTGGAAATAAGTAAAGCGTGAGCTGCAACTATCAGGTTCAGGTTCTCAACCCGTCACGCTGGGTCTGTAGAACCCATAGCCGCCTTAGGACTGCAAGAACATTTAATACACCTCAGACATGCTGAATCCTGGTTCCTGATTGGTTAGAAGGTGTGGAGGTGAATCACATGATTCGATTAATGGGTTTGTTCTAAGCAGGTTATCGGTTCTATAGCAACAGCACCCTTGCAAGGATGTACATGGTAGACGCGTTTATTAATGAAGACTGTCGAAGGAAGGATTAACGTACGCTGTGGACGTTCTACAGCATAGTGTGTAGCTGTAAATGGGAGGAAAAATAATTCACGCTGCTCGAATTCCTCTAATTCTTTTGGTTCTTTTAAAGGAACCTGATGAATTATGGGTATGTAAACAGTTCAGGTAGAGTGTTTAGTGGCTAAAAAAAGACATCTGCTGTAGAAGAAGAGAAATAAAACGCAAACGATCGCTTTCTCTTCATCACACCGAGCCATCGCTGACTGGTTTTCTCTAACAGCAGCACACAGAGTTGTATGTTGGGGCTCTTCATTATGTGGGGACGTCTGGTGTATTTCCTCTTCTCTAAAGAAGATGGAATAAGAAAAGCAGAAGGCAGCACTTCAGGAAAGATCCGAGTCGTTCCTGACTGGTTAATGTACAGGACGGAGACGCTTGGTGGAGAAAGCGTGTCCTGCTCAGACCTGCCACCATCGCTCCCGCTTCACCTGCACGCTCTGGCTCCGTCCTAAAGAGTCTTAAAAAGCAGCTCGGCGTCAAACACATATTAAAATTGTATCGTGGATGTGGGACGGATTCAGACGCAGGCCTGTTTGTCTGCTCCATGATTGAAGGGGCTTGTGATGGAGTTTCCACACGCTGCTCCCGTCCTGACCATCCACTCTGATATTAAACATGGCTCTGGCATTAGGACCACCGACACATGGGACACAGGGGGAAAAAAAGGAAAAAAGAAAGAAATATGATGCAGAATGAGATGAGACGATGCGGTGCATTTGTGTTTTTTTCCCAAGCTGCGTTATGAATAAATAATTGTTAAGTGCTCACATTTGGGAGATAATCAGACATCTGAATGTCTGCTCCACATAACAATAGGACTGAAAGGAGAGAGAGAGAGAGAGAGAGAGAGAGAGAGAGAGAGAGAGAGAGAGAGAGAGAGAGAGAGAGAGAGAGAGAGAGAGAGAGAGAGAGACACTTTTTCAGGGGTTGATTTTTTGTAAATAAAAGAAAATATTATACTAATTATACTTCTTTTTATTTGAGCCATATTTTAATTTTATTTTAGAAATTAAGTTGATGGCAGTCTGGCTGTTTGGATGGTGTCCTTTAAATCTTACTAACATACTCTTTTATATATTTACTAATATATAATTTCTACAGATATACAGTATAACGCAGAACAAGCTCCAAGCTCAAGAACCTTTAAACATATTCATGAATCAGCTTTTCTGCCTGTTCCACTTGCCCTTATAACACATGTCTAGAACTTCATTCAGATAACTGAACCTGGATTTCCTGGATTCAGATAACTGAACATTCACCTGCAAAAATACTTCAAATTTTAATCTTTAACATGCTCACAACTTCGTTATTAGTTAAAAAAAAATACTCACCTCTGAGTTCTGAGTTCTAAGACTGTTACCTGAAGTGGAAATGAACATGTTTTACAAGGACTAAAGGAAGTCCTTTCCTTTAAGGAGGAAACGTTTAAGAAGAGCGTCGTGAATTGAAAACATCTAGATGCCGACGTACTGGTTAGACACACACACACACACACACACACACACACACACACACACACACACACACACACACACACACACACACACACACACACACACACACACACACACAGGCTGAGCTCCCTGACTTAGTGGCCTTAGGGAGGAAAAGAATAAATGAAAGAAAGAAAGTAAAGGTAGTGGACTGGAGGGTTGACGGACAAAAGGTCAGATGAGAAAAAGTCAAAACATAAAAAAAAAAATCTGAACAGAAAAAGAAAAGAAGAAGAAAAAAAACAATTGCTTTGTTCAAACAGAATTTCATGTGTGTGATTCAGGAGATATAGGAAGAAAACAGATCTGATCATCAGAGACTGAATGAACTACAGTACACACCTCTGGTGCTTGGACCCCTGGATTCACGTAAATTTTGACTCGGTTTTTAGAAATCAACATCTGAGATAAATGTTGATATTCCTGATTGTTTAATCTATTTTGCCTCAAAAACAAACAAACAAACAAACAAAACAATTTGCTACACAGTAGTTAGTGGTCACCTCATTAACAAAATCAGCAACTGGCACATAACAATAATTCAAATTAATTTCAAATTTTTGTTTTTTTTACACATTACGAAATATTAAATTTGATTACTGGCGATTTTTAAAGATTTATCTAAAAATAAAAGCAGTCATTTTCTGTGATCATGTAAGAAAAGCTTGTCTGGAAAGTACGAATTTATCAGGTACTCTTCAAATCGTAGAAAATTGCTAGAACTTTTTTGTATTTCTATGCTAAATTTTGTGCTAACAATAAAAAAACTCAACACCGTCAACGATTTATGAACAAAAATATGTTTCTGAGAAATGACGGACAAAACAAAACAAAACAAAACAAAACAAAAAAAACACACTACAAACAAAAATTCTGAAGACCTTTTCTGAAAAAATTCTCTTATATTTAAGAAAAATAATTGGGGATTGATTTGACGTACCTCACAAACCAAATGGGAACATTGTGAAATGTTTTTAAAGAGGGTTGGATTACATCGATTTGCAAAAAATATATGATTTAAATTTTCCAAATTTAAATTTCACGTGACGTAAATAAATAAGTAAAATAAAACTGATTAAGGGAAAATCAGTGTGTTGTGTGAGTAAAAAAAAAAGAATTAAAAATAAATGTTAAAAAAGGACGATTTTAAGTATATTTAAAGATAAAAAGGGAAAAATCCGCATGGTGTACAAAACGATTTACTTAATACGATTATTTCCATTTCCACTGAACCCAAACCTCCCTTTCTCTCTCTCTCTCTCTCTCTCTCTCTCTCTCTCTCTCTCTCTCTCTCTCTCTCTCTCTCTCTCTCTCTAAAATCAACTGTTAGGATTAAAGCTGAGTGTAAAATTGGTGTGAAAATGAAGAGAATATGTGATGGCCTTGATTTTTATTCATTAGACATTAGTGTGTTAAACTCCTCTGTAATATCCGTTAATCAAAGTGTCATGTTGTTTGCGGTGGATGAAGTGAGTGGAGATTACACCGTCACGTGGATTTCAGAGGAAAGATGTTCCTCTCCTCTCGCTGCACTCTTTTATTTTCCACCTGAATGAGCCCATCTGAATAGACGGCGGAGGAGTGCTGATGTTTATATTAGCATGCATTATTCCGCCACGTCTCGCCACAATAAAGAGCGCCCATCATCCACTCGGCCTCCTTCACTAAAATAAAAAAAAACCCTTTCCGGATAATATTTATAATTCCAGTGCCGAGGCCTTTTCCGCCCTGTCGCGCTCTTCTAATCCCTGATTTTAAAATACCCCGATTGCTACAGGCTCCTGGAAAGCTCTAGCACCTACATTTTTTCTTTTCTTTCTACTGGCTTTCTATCCTTTTTCACAAAGATTTACACTCATCTCCTTGTTGTGCTCACACCATCCAGACTTTTACTTTTAATCTTGTTGAAAAATGCTGGCAGTTTTACTTTTACAAGTACTTTATTTTTAGTCTTAAAACTAGCACACATTAGCATAAAGTTGAGTTTATTTCATATATTAGCAACATGCAATCTACAAACTTAAATAAAGAAGCAAATTTTTTTTTTTTTTTTTTAGGATTTAAATTAGGAAAAAAAAAGAACTCAAGACCAATCAGGCCATCGTCAAATTCCTGATCTTTCCCGCCGTTTTTAGTTTATAGCTAGTTTGTGTTGCTAGCATGTCAGCTGTTTTTGCAAATTTTAATGAAGCAATTGAAAAACTAACAACAACAATGAAAAACGAGTTATTTTCCTTAAAAAGAGAAAAAAATAAGTTTAAAAATTGAAAATTAATTTTAAAATACATTTAAAATTTAAAACTAGTCAAATCTTTATTTAAAAAAGCTTCTTTGAGTTTCTTTAAAATACTACAATTGAAAATATTGAAAATAAAAAATCTCAAATTACTGTGACTTAAAGCTAAATTCTTTAGGTATATTAAGTATATTTTCTAAAAATGTTTGAATTAAGTCACCTTAATTTCCTTCAAAAAAAATCTAAATTATAAAAATGATTTCTTTTCTTATTCTTGACTTCACCTGGTCCGAGATTCTGACTATGAATGAATGAATCTCGCAAACCGAGACCCCACTTCCAGAGAGTTTCAGAGCTGGTTATCTTTTAAACCTTTAGATATCTAATCATAAGATTAATAATAAAGAGCACAAGTTAACTCTTAACGCTCACTTAGAGGGGAAAAAAAACGAGGACGAGTCTTTTTCATTTTCTTCGACTTCAGGGAGAACATTTTTGACGGGTTGCTTAATGGACCGTGGAGACGAGTCGTTCCCTTTTTTCAAGGTTAATGCTTTCTGAGTCAAGGAGCGAGTCCTAATGGAGCCTTTCAACACACACACGCGGTCCTGCTATAGTGGAAGTGAGAACAGGAACTAATCTCCTTAATTAATACTGAATGTAACTAGAAAGAGATTTAAAAAAAAGTATAGTATTGCTAAATAAATTCTAATAAAAATTTTAAATAAAACATAAGGATTAATATCATTAATATCAGAAATGAACAAAAATCACTCCGCTGTCGATTATTTTCATAAATCTCCATGTCCTGGAATGTTTTATTCCTTATATTAATGTTTTTATTTTTTTAAATTTTTTTTTGCTTTTTGGTGCATTTTTTCATTATTTAATTTAAACCCATGTTGAGATCCTGTCCTGATTGCATTGAGTTTAATTACTGAAATCATCTGACTGTATTTCTGCGTCGCTTTTGTGAAATTAGCGTTAAATCCCAGATGCTACGAAGCTACAGACATCGCGGGTCAGACTTTAACAATTTCTACACAGAAAGTCTGTATTTTATTGACAGGGAGTGAAATCTTGTTAGAATTATTATTGCTGCCCGATAATAGCAAAATGAAATAAATAAATAAATACAAATGTGAAAATTTAAAAAGATGATTTATTGATTATTTTTTAAGCCATTTACTTGTTTTTATTTAACCAAAATAACAAAAATGAGTGTTTGATCTATCTATCTATCTATCTATCTATCTATCTATCTATCTATCTATCTATCTATCTATCTATCTATCTATCTATCTATCTATCTATCTATCTATCTATCTATCTATCTATCTGTGCTAACTTTTGTTGACGTCTGTCTGTTTTTTTATTTTTGTTTCCAGAAAGCTGATGGAGGTTTTAGCTCCTCTGGGGCTTTATACCTTTTTATACCTCTCTCTCTTTCCAAAAGCGTCACAGTGACATTACACACAAATGCTTTAAATCCACGGAGGAAAAGAGAAAAAAGCACTGGGAGCTTGTTGGGACTGAGTACCTGTTCCCCCAGACTCTCCCTGTGCCCTTCTCTAAAGCCAGACCCATTACCCATAATCCATTACTGTCCCTGTTTGTCCTCAGCGACTCGTGCATCACATTTAAATCCCGTCCTTCTGCTTGTCTCAGACTGTGACAGACATGCTGCCAAATTCTGCCTTCTGATTGGACATGAGATGATGACACGGTCTCTGGAAATCACAGGTTTACACTACAAAGTTTATATTCATTCCAATACAAGATGGTTTCTATAGCAACAGATAGCTCGTAGCGACTTCAAAACTGCGTAACGAGACACTGAATGAGTGAACAAGGAAATATGTTGCAGTATGATGCCATGAAGCAACAAATCTAATCAATTAGCTTGAACGTTTCCTCGGAATGACAGTAAAGTGCACATGGTCCGACTTTTCCTAATTTCCCCGCTCAGGGCTTCAGTTCTTCTCTAGCTCCTCTGACATATACAATCTTTTATTAAATGTCTACAAAGGAAAAGTAAAGTGAAAGTAACAGGGAATGTTGGTGTCTCTGGTAAATGTATGTAGCTAACACAGCTAGCTAAAAGGAAGACAGAGAGAAGCTCTGAACCCAAGAGCATAACGTATTTCCTCTCTGATTAGTGCGATAATTTATCTTTCACTAGCTTGATTTTTAATAGCTAAATATAGCTACTATTGTGTATCAGAACCAAAATAAAAATGGACAGGCCACGCCCACAAGCAGCTATAACAGGAATAAAGGAATATTAAAGCAATGAGAATGTAACTCAGGTTATGTCTTTGTCTTCCATCTTCCTTTCCCAGAGGTTTCTTTGATCCTGGGAGTGAGGTAAGTGTGTGTGAGTATGTGTGTGTGTGTGTGTGTGTGTGTGTGTGTACTGCAAATCCCCTGTTGTGAGAGTGAGTGTGAGAAGAGGCCTGTGTTTTTGCCTCACTGCCCAAACCCTGAGCTGAATTCCCCGGTGAGGTGGAGATGGAGAGGAGAAGCGCCGTAATTGTATCGCGGCCTGGTGAGATTTTACCCTCGCCGGCTTTCAGTGAAAAGCAAAAGAGTGTCCCGTGACACAGGAAAGAAAGAAAAAACAATGTGCACTCACATATGAGTAACGTTTAATTTATCACATCACAGCACTTACGGTTAATAAAACAGAAAAATGACAAAAGTAGAGTTCTGAGAAATAAAACAAGTAAATATGTTTATGTGCTGAAAAAAGAGCCATATTACTGTGTTTAAACTGTTTGTGTTGAATCACTGATTCCTTCATTGGGCTGAAATAAAAATTTTTTTATTATTTTAAAATGAATCTTTGAAATGAATCAAACACGCAATTAAAAAAGACAAAATATTTATTACAATTCAATATATAACTATGTCAGAAAACACCCTACACCTCAACACTACACCTCAACACCCTACACCTTAACACACTACACACTCAACACACTGCACCTCAACACAGTACATACTGCACCTCAACACAATACACACTACACCTCAACACCCTACACCTCAACACTACACCTCAACACACTACACCTTAACCCACTACACACTCAACACACTGCACCTCAACACAATACACACTACACCTCAACACACTACACCTCAACAAACCACACACTACACCACAACACACTACACACTAGACCTCAACAACATCACTTTAACACACTACACCTTAACACACTACACACTCAACACACTGCACCTCAACACACTACACACTGCACCTCAACACAATACACACTACACCTCAACAAACCACACACTATACCACAACACACTACACACTAGATTTCAACAACTACACTTTAACACACTACACCTCAACTCATTACACACTACACCTCAACTCAATACACAACACACTATACCTCAACAAACTACACGTCAACTCAATACACTACACCTTAAAACACTACACACTACACCTCAACACACTATACCCCAACTCACTACACTACCTATAGAAGCATTTAACCGTGTCTCACCACATTTGGTGTGTTACATAAAGCTGGTGAGCCTCTTCTCTATATTATTAAGTCAAGTCAAGTCAAGTCAAGAAGCTTTTTATTGTCATTTCAACCATATACAGTATAGCTATTGCAGTACACAGTGAAATAAGACAACGTTTCTCCAGGACCATGGTGCTACATAGAACAAAAACAGAGTTAAGGACTTAGTAAGTAGTCCTAGCCACATAAAGTGCAACCTGGTGTAAACAGTGCAGTACAAGACATAACAAGACAGACAAGACAGTGCAGGACAAAAGACAGTCTAAACAAAAAAATTACAAGTACACAAAAGACAAACAGAAACAGAAATGTTACTGTATGTTCGAACAATATTGCGTGTGCAGAAATACTGGAATGAATAAAGTGTCATAGCAGCAGTTACCTGAGATATTGTAAAGGGTTGTGCAAAACAGCAAACGACTGAAATGTGAGACAGCATGTGCAAAGAGCAAAAAGTGTGCAAAAACAGCATGTAAACAGATTGATGGATATGTAATGGAAGTGTGTGTATTTGGTCTGTGCAGTCCATACAGTTGATGTGTGTGTGTTGTTCTCAGTACAGTTCAGTTCAGTTATTAAGGAGTCTGATGGCTTGTGGAATGAAACTGTTACAGTCTGGTCGTGAGGGCCCGAATGCTTCAGTACCTTTTTCCAGATGGCAAGAGGGTGAAGAGTGTGTGTGAGGGGTGTGTGGGTTCATCCACAATGCTGCTGGCTTTTCGGATGCAGCGTGTGGTGTAACTGTCCATGATCGAGGGAAGAGAGACTCCAATGATCTTCTCAGCTGTCCTCACTATCCGCTGCACGGTCTTGCAATCCAAGATGGTGCAGTTCCCAAACCAGACAGTGATGCAGCTGTTCAGAATGCTCTCAATGATCCCACTGTAAAAAGTAGTCAGGATGGGGAGAGGAAGATGTGCCTTGGTGATGGAGCTGGTGTTGAGTGAATAGGTGAAGTTCTCAGCTAGGCGATCTCTACAGATGATCCGTCAATGTTCAGCGGCGAGTGGTCGCTCTGTGCTCTTCTGAAGTGAACAACCATCTCTTTAGTTTTATCAACATTCAGAAACAGGTTGTTGGCTCTACACCAGGTAGTTAGCTGTTGCACCTCCTCTCTGTATGCTGACATGTCATTCTTGCTGATGAGACCCACCACGGTCATGTCATAGGCGAACTTGATAATATGGTTCGATCTGTGCATTGCTGCACAGTCATGAGTCAGAAAGGTGAACAGCAGTGGACTGAGAACGCAGCCCTGAGGGGCTCCAGTGCTCAGTATGGTGGTGCTGGAGATGATGTTCCCGATCCGGACTGACTGAGGTCTCCCAGTCAGTAAGTCCAGGATCCAGTTGCAGAGGGAGGTGTTCAGTCCCAGCAGTCTCAGCTTCCCAATCAGGTGCTGAGAGATGATTGTATTGAATGCTGAACTGTAGGGGGTCCAGTGAGGGTGGTAACTGGGCCTTGATGTGCCTCATGACGAGCTTCTCTAAGCACTTCTCGGGATGATAGTCATTGAGGCAGGACATTGTAGATTTCTTTGGGACGGGAACAATGGTGGTTGTCTTGAGGCACGTAGGAACAACAGAGCTGCTCAGGGAAATGTTGTAGATGTCAGTGAAGACATTCCCTAGCTGTTCTGCGCATTCCCTGAGCACCCTGCCAGGAATGTTGTCTGGTCCAGCAGCCTTCCGTGGGTTAAGTCTACATAGGGTTCTCCTCACGTTGGTCGTGGATAGACAGAGTACCTGGTCGTCGGGGCAAGGGATGGTCTTCCTTGCTGTTACGTTGTTCTGCACCTCAAACCGAGCGTAGAAGTCATTCAAAGCATCTGGGAGGGAGGCAAAAGGATGTGTTTGTTTGAGCTTTTTCTTACAGGAGAACAATATCTTTGAAGAGTTTCAGTCAGGGTTCAGGTCCCATCATAGCACAGAAACTGCACTTGTGAAAGTTACAAATTACTTGTTCTTAGCTTCAGATGAAGACTGTATGTTCCTATTAGTTCTACTTGACCTTAGTGCTGCATTCAAAACTATAGATTCTTACCTTGACAAGAAAATATGAACATATAACCCCAATCCTATCATCTCTACACTGGCTACCTGTTAAGTTTAGAATTGATTACAAATTGCTGCTACTTGCATACAATACTCTTAATACTCTTTAGCTCCCATGTATCTAACTAGTCTTCTAACATGTCAATCCTTCACACTCTCTGAGATCACAAAACTCAGGACTTTTGGTAGTTCCCAGAATTTCTAAGTTTACTGGTTGAACGTTTTCATATTTAACTCCCAAATTTTGGAATAGTCTTTCTGATAGTGTTCGGGGCTCAGACTCAGTTAATCCCTCTCCACTGCTTCTCTCTTTCTACCTATCCCGAGGCATCCAGAAATTGTACCTGCTTGATTGTCTTCTGTGCGATAAAGATTTTGGACCTCCACTGACATGAGGCTGACTCTAAGAATCCTGAGGCATCTAGAGATCTACCAGCTCCAGTTAGACTCTGTGATACTAAAGAAGAGATTTCGACTCCATGTGGTTTTTTGCATCAATACAACATTTTTCAGACTGTATATTTATAATCACACGTTGAGTCCGGTTCCTTTCAAAGGTTTCTTCCTTCCATTCAAGGGAGTTTTTTCTTACCAATGCTGCCTGAGTCACCTCAGACTTGCTCATATATAGGATAAATACATACACATTTAAATATATCTAATATTAATCTTAAATTTTGTGTTCTATTATTCTTTATAATAACATTTTGTCCTATGTTTATGTTCTGTAAAGCTGCTTTGAGACAATGTCAATTCTAAAAAACGCTATACAAATAAACTTGAATTGAATTGAACTAAACCTCAACTCACTACACACTACACCTCAACACACTACACCAACTCACTAGACTACACCTCAACTCAATGCACCACAACTCAACACACTACACACCATCCCTCAACACACTAAACTACACCTTAACACACTACACCTCAATACACTACACACTACACCGCAACAGACTAAAACTTAACACACTACATCCCACAAATCAACAAACTACACCACAACACACAACACATCACAGCTTTACACACTACACCTCAACACACTACCCATATACCTTAAAACACTAGACCTCAACACACTACCCCATATACCTCAAAACACCAGACCTCAACACACTACACCCCACACCTCAACATATTACACAGCACAGCTTAACACACTACACACCACAACTCAACACAAACACACAACACATTAGACCTCAACACACTACACCTTAATACACTACACCTCAACACACTAATCTACACCTCAACATGCTACACACTACACTCCAATAGACTAAAGCTTGACACACAACACCTCAATTCAAGTCAAGTCAAGAGGCTTTTAATGTCATTTCAACCATATATAGCTGTTGCAGTACACAGTGAAATGAGACAACGTTTCTTCAGGATTGTGGTGCTACATAAAACAAAGACAGGGCTAAGGACTTAGAAAGTAGTCCTAGCCACATAAAGTGAAACTGTGGAAGAGTGCAGGGCAAGACAAACAAGACAGTGCAGAACAAAAGATTGTCTCCCCTTCTTCTGTAGCTTCTGGCAGTCTTACTTCTCTTCCTGATCCTGAGTCTTTTTCCCCACTACCCTTGGACTCAGCCACAGATACTTTCCTCTCATCTCTTTCCTCAACTATGGACTTTCTCTGCCCTCTGTCCACTAAATACAAAAAAACTTCTTGTTCTGCTACTTGGCTTTCAGATGTGCTGTGCAACAATCGGAGAGAGCTAAGATCATCAGAGAGAAAGTGGAAGAAATCACAACTTGATGCAGATCTTGATTCTTACCGAACACTCCTGGCCAAGTTCTCCTCAGACGTGACGTCTGCCAAGACTTTTTTCTACAAGGAAAAGCTTGAAGCTTCCTCACATGCCCCGCGGAAGCTCCACAACATCATCTCTATTCTTCTCTACTCAACCCTCCAGCTCCACCTTCTTCATCCTCCCAGACCGCAGAAGTCTTTGCTTCTTTCTACCAGGAGAAGATTGAGGAAATCTGCCGGACCTTCACTTCAGCCCCGGCTGCACCTTCGGCTGAAGTGAAGGTGCAGCCGGACCTTCACTTCAGCCCTGGCTGCACCTTCACTTCAGCCCCGATTTCCCCACTCCTTCGTTGTCACATTTCTCAACTGTAGCAGCAGAACAGATTTTACAACTCATCCAGTCCTGCAATCCTACCACCTGCCAATTGGATCTACTCCCTTCCACTATGCTCCGGACCATTTTGCAAGACATTCTGCCCTTCATTACCACTATTATCAATAGATCCATAGCATCTGGTCAGGTACCAACTACTTTCAGGAGAGCAAGGGTTATTCCCATCCTAAAGAAACCTGCTCTGGATCCATCAGACATCAGTAACTACAGACCGGTATCACTTCTCTCGTTTCTTTCAAAAATTCTTGAACGCATTGTCTATAATCAACTGTCTGTCTATCTCTCACAGAACAACCTCCAAGATCCCAACCAGTCTGGCTTTAAAGCAGCTCATTCCACAGAGACAGCCCTTTTGGATGTCTCTGAGAAACAACATGCTGCTAGCTCCACCAAACTGTCATCCGTCATCCTCCTTGACCTTTCAGCAGCGTTTGATACGGTCCACCACAAGACTCTCTTGTCCACCCTCAAGAGTCTTGGGATTTGCGGATCAGATTGGGAATAGTTCACTTCCTACCTGGACGCTCATATCAGGTAACATGGAGAGGAGCGACATCTGCTCCACGCAGACTCTCCACTGGTGTCCCACAGGGCTCAGTACTTGGTCTCCTTCTTTTCTCCCTGTATACTCACTCTCTTGGTGAAGTTATTTCCTCACATGGGTTCTCTTACCAGTGCTATGCTGATGATACACAACTTATCTTCTCTTTCCCACCCTCAGATGCCACAGCTTCTGATCAGATCTCATGCATGTCTGGCAGACATATCATCATGGATGACTGTTCATCAGTTAAAGCTCAATCCTAACAAAACTAAACTGCTGTACATCTCAGGTGATTCATCCCCAGGTCATGATCTTGCTATATCCTTGCACAACGATCTGATCTCCCCTTCAGTCACAGCTCGCAACCTTGGGGTAACCATGGACAATCAACTGTCCTTTTCCTCTCATGTTGCTAATGTGACTCGCTCATGTTGGTTTCATCGCTACAACATTAGAAGGATTCAGCCATTTTTGTCCACACAGGCTGCTCAGGTACTTGTTCAGTCTCTTGTCATTTCTAGACTGGATTACTGCAACACACTGCTGGCAGGTCTACCTATGAACGCAATCCGTCCTCTACCAATGATCCAAAATGTAGCTGCCCGGCTTGTTTTTAACCTGCCAAAGTTCTCACATACCACCCCGCTGCTGCGATCCCTCCACTGGCTTCCGGTAGCTGCACGCATCAGATTCAAAACACTGATGCTGGCCTACAAAGCCAAAAATGGACCAGCTCCCTCTTACCTCAAAGCCCTCATCACTCCTTGCACTGCACCCCGCACCCTTCGATCTACCAGCACTGCTCGACTGGTTCCACCATGTCTCAGTGTAAGAGGCAAGTATACTACAAGACTCTTCTCTGTTCTGGCACCAAGGTGGTGGAATGAACTTCCCCTAGAGGTCCGGACAGCTGAGTCACTGGCTATTTTCAAACGGAGGTTGAGGACCTACTTATTCAGGAAACACTTCAACTAGTAGTTTTTTAAAAAAAACCTGATACTTTTGTAACTTGAACAATGTTTTTAACTCATGGCATCTTAAGTATGTAACCTAGTGAGCCAGCATTAATGTATCCATTGATAGAGATGTAAGCACTTATGTATGTCGCGCTGGATAAGGGTGTCTGCCAAATGCTGTAAATGTAAATGTAAATGTAAGATAATGATTTGTGCAAAAACAGCAAATGACTGAAATATTGTGACAGTGTGTGCAAAGAGCAAAAAAGTAAAAAAAGTGTAAAAAAAATGTGCAAAACAGCTTTAACCAGTTTGATGGATGTAAGCCGCATGTAAACAAGTTGATGAATGTATATTGGAAGTGTGTGTGTATGTTGTGTTGGTCTGTGCAGTCCATACAGATGTATGTTGTGCTTAGAGTTCAGTTCAGTTATTGAGAAGTCTGATGGCTTGTGGGAAGAAACTGTTACACAGTCTGGTTGTGAAGGCCCGAATGCTTCGGTACCTTTTTCCAGACGGCAGGAGGGAGAAGAGTGTGTGTGAGGGGTGTGTGGTGTCATCTGCAAAGCCAACATCATGGTGTGGTGTAAGGGTCCATGATAGAGGGAAGAGAGACTCCAATGATTTTCTCTGCTGTCCTCACTATCTGCTGCAGGGTCTTGCGATCCACTCACACCCATCATTATGAAGTGCTTCAAGAAGCTCATCATGGGGCACATCAATACCCAGTTACCCACCCTCACTGGACCCCCGACAGTTTGCGTATCGTCCAAGCCACTCCACACACAATTCTATTGCTACAGCCCTTCATTTAGCCCTCACCCACCTGTACAATAAAGACACTTACAGTATGTATGAATGCTGTTCATAGACTTTATTTCAGCATTCAATACAATTATCCCTCAGCATCTGATTGGGAAGCTGAGACTGCTGGGACTGAACACCTCCCTCTGCAACTAGATCCTGGACTTACTGACTGGGAGACCTCAGTCAGTCCGGATCGGGAAAATCATCTCCAGTACCACCACACTGAGCACTGGAGCCCCTCAGG
The DNA here is from genome assembly GCF_022655615.1 of Tachysurus fulvidraco. NCBI lineage: Eukaryota > Metazoa > Chordata > Actinopteri > Siluriformes > Bagridae > Tachysurus > Tachysurus fulvidraco. The sequence continues at coordinate 29,441,061 of NC_062520.1, forward strand.
GCTGCGTTCTCAGTCCACTGCTGTTCACCTTGCTGACTCACGACTGTGCAGCAATGTACAGATCGAACCATATTATCAAGTTCACCTATGACACGATTGTGGTGGGTCTCATCGGCAAGAAAAACAAGTCAACATACGGAGAGGAGGTGCAACAGATAACTGCCTGGTGTAGAGCCAACAACCTGTCTCTGAATGTTGATAAAACTAAAGAGATTATTGTTCACTTCAGAAGAGTACAGAGCAACCACTCTCTGCTGAACATCGACGGATCATCTGTAGAGATCGTCTAGCTGAGAACTTCACCTGGTCACTCAACACCAGCTCCATCACCAAGAAAGCCCAGCAGCATCTCTACTTCTTAAGAAAGCCTTCTTCACCCTCGTTCCATCTGGAAAAAGGTACCGAAGCATTCGGGCCCTCACGACCAGACTGTGTAACAGTTTCTTTCCACAAGCCATCAGAATCCTTAATAACTGAACTGAACTGTAGTGAGCACAACACACACGCACATTAACTGTATGAACTGCACAGACCTACAACAAATACACATTCTTCTCCAACCGGATGGTGATGTTCCTGAAGCTCTTCATCCATCAAACTGTTTTGCACACTGGTTTTGCTCTTTGCACATGTTGTCTCACATTTCGGTTGATTGCTGTTTTGCACAATCTTTACAATACCTCATGTAACTGCTGTTATTACACTGTGCTCATTTCACTGTGTACTACAACAGCTATAAATAGATGAAATGACAATAAAGTTTTCTTGACTTGACTTGAATACACCTCAACACACTGCATCTTAACACACTACACCCATACACACCAAACCTTACCACACTACATACCACATCTCAACAAACTACATTTCAACACAATACACACTAGACATTAACAAACTACACCTCAACACACTACACCTTAACACACTACAAACCACACCTCAACACACTATTTACCCCAACTCAAGACACTACTGTCAGTGTACGTGGAAAAAAAAACAGACCCAAACGCAGAACAGCTAAACAAAAACAGGATTTATTAACTAAAAAAAACATAAAACAGGACAAAGACAAACTCAGACATGAAGACAATAGGATTCCGCGCTGCAGAAGGCAACGCGGCTTAACTAAATACTAATAATAATCATGACACATGAGGGGCAGGTGTGCAGAGGCGGGGAGGAAAAGACAAGGGTGGGGCAGACACGTGAACACCAAACATAAACAAAGAGGCACATGGCCAAAGTCCGGGCAGAGTCCTGACAACTACACAAAACACCCTCGACTTCAACAGACTACACACTATACCTAAACAAACTACACACCACACCTCAACATACTACACCTCAACACACCACACACTACACCTTAACACACTTCACACCACACCTCAACACCCTACACACCATACCTCAACACACTTTTCACCACACCTTAACACACTACACAACACCTCAACACACTGCACACCAGACCTCAACACACTACATCTCAAAACACTGCACACTACACCTCAACACACTACACACAACGCACTATACCTCAACACACTACACACCACACCTGAACATACTACACACCTCACCACACTACACCTCAAAACACTGCACACTACACCTCAACACACTACACACAACACACTATACGTCAACACACTACACACCACACCTGAACATACGACACACCTCAGCACACTACAGATGAATACACTACACCTCAACACACTACACACCACACCTCAACAAACTATTCCTCAACACACTAGAGCACAACACAATACACCCTACACCTCAACACACCACACCTCGATAAACTACACACCAGACCTGTAGACACTAAACCTCAACACACTATACTCTACTTCTCAACACACTAAAACTCGACACACTACCCCATATACCTCAATATACGACACCTGCACACACTACACGTCCTCATGTCTCTTCATCACTTAGTTCACAGTTAGTGAACTTCAGTCTGCATGAGTTACTTTCCTCCATTAATTTCCTCCTATTCATTTCCTTCTTTTCATTACGTGTAAGCAGTGTTCTATTCCTCTGGGGCAGCGCCTCGAGTCCGAACACTTTAACCCTGTTTATCCTCCTCACACTCACAACCAACATTTTATATATTTACATGTAAATGCAAAGCACTGTTGTTCCTTTACAGCGAGTGAACTGAGCTGACCTCCTTCCATCAAATATACATGAAGGAGAAGAGCTTCAGGAACATCACCATCCACATGGATAAGATTGTGATTTACCAGCAGCCAGTTATTTACCACTGAATCTTCAATATTATACTGGAACAAACCTGGAGAACATATTATTTAAATCGTGGCAAATATTTTCCATGTCTCACAGATTTTTTATATCATTTAAAAAAATTTTGAAATATGTTCACAGCTTTTTAATTATTTTTTTAAAATAATAATAATAATAACAGTAATAATAATTTTGCATCAAATCACAATTGATACAGAGCTTAACCTCACACAAATGAATGGCCTGTCTAATAGCAGGTTCTCATCAATGTTCATTAGCACAGCCTCTATCATATCAGTGCTACAGGAAATGATCTAGAAACAGGAAGTAAATAAATAATAGAGAGTTTAAGAGTGAATGAACAAATCCATCATGTTTCTGTGTTTAGTTTTGCCGGCGCTGCTATTAAACATGCGTCGGGATGACAGGACATCAGGAACAAAACATACTGCTGGTCAGGGGTGAGAACGAGAAACTGAGAGCAGGCAGAAAGAAAAAAGAGAGAGAGCGGAGAGAGTAGAGAAAGAAAAGAGTGAGGGGGTGAAAGTAGTGAGGGGATAGAGAA